>NC_088240.1:81775362-82075362 GCF_036934945.1 Oncorhynchus masou masou | reverse complement strand
AAGACCTCAGAAAAAAAATGTAGACCTCCACAAGTCTGGTTCATCCTTGAGAGCAATTTCCAAACACTTGAAGGTACCACGTTCATCTGTACAAACAATAGTACGCAAGTATAAACACCATGGGACCACGCAGCCATCATACTGCTCAGGAAGGAGACGCAATCTGTCTCCTAGAGATTTTGGTGCACGTATATTGGTGCAAAAAGTGCAAATCAAATCAAATTTCTTTATATAGCCCTTCGTACATCAGCTGATATCTCAAAGTGCTGTACAGAAACCCAGCCTAAAACCCCAAACAGCAAGCAATGCAGGTGTTGAAGCACGTTGGCTAGGAAAACTCCCGAGAAAGGCCAAAACCTAGGAAGAAACCTAGAGAGGAACCAGGCTATGAGGGGTGGACAGTCCTCTTCTGGCTGTGCCCGGTGGAGATTATAACAGAACATGGCCAAGATGTTCAAATGTTCATAAATGACCAGCATGGTCAAATAATAGGTCTGGGACAGGTAGCACGTCCGGTGAACAGGTCAGGATTCTATAGCTGGATGCAGAACAGTTGAAACTGGAGCAGCAGCACGGCCAGGTGGACTGGGGACAGCAAGGAGTCATCATGCCAGGTAGTCCTGAGGCATGGTCCTAGGTCCTCCGAGAGAGAGAAAGAAAGAGGGAAAGAGAGAATTAGAGAGAGCATACTTAAATTCACACAGGACACCGGATAAGACTGGAGAAGTACTCCAGATATAACAAACTGACCCTTGCCCCCGACACCTACTACTGCAGCATAAATACTGGAGGCTGAGACAGGAGGGGTCAGGAGACACTGTGGCCCCATCCGATGATACCCCCGGACAGGGCCAAACAGGAAGTATATAACCCCACCCACTTTGCTAAAGCACAGCCCCCACACCACTAGAGGGATACATTCAACCACCAACTTACCATCCTGAGACAAGGCCGAGTATAGCCCACAAAGATCTCCGCCACGGCACAACCAAAGGGGGGGGGAGCAACCCAGACAGGAAGATCACATCAGTGACTCAACCCACTCAAGTGACGCAACCCTGCTAGGGACGGCATGAAAGAGCACCAGTAAGCCAGTGACTCAGCCCCTGTATTAGGGTTAGAGGCAGAGAATCCCAGTGGATAGAGGGAAACCGGCCAGGCAGAGACAGCATGGGCGGTTCATTGCTCCAGAGCCTTTCCGTTCTCCTTCACACTCCTGGGCCAGACTACACTCAATCATAGTACCCACTGAAGAGATGAGTCTTCAGTAAAGACTTAAAGGTTGAGACTGAGTTTGCGTCTCTCACATGGGTAGGCAGACCATTCCATAAAAATGGAGCTCTATAGGAGAAAGCCCTGCCTCCAGCTGTTTGCTTAGAAATTCTAGGGACAATTCGGAGGCCTGCGTCTTGTGACCGTAGCGTACGTGTAGGTATGTACGGCAGGACCAAATCAGAGATATAGGTAGGAGCAAGCCTATGTAATGCTTTGTAGGTTAGCAGTAAAACCTTGAAATCAGCCCTTGCCTTGACAGGATGCCAGTGTAGGGAGGCTAGCACTGGAGTAATATGATCCAATTCTAGCAGCCGTATTTAGCACTAACTGAAGTTTATTTAGTGCATTATCCAGGTAGTCGGAAAGTAGAGCATTGCAGTAGTCTAACCTAGAAGTAACAAAAGCATGGATACATTTTTCTGCATCATTTTTGGACAGAAAGTTTCTGATTTTTGCAATGTTACGTAGATGGAAAAAAGCTGTCCTTGAAACAGTCCTTATATGTTCGTCAAAAGAGAGATCAGGGTCCAGAGTAACGCCGAGGTCCTTCACAGTTTTATTTGAGACGACTGTTCAACCATTAAGATTAATTGTCAGATTCAAGAGAAGATCTCTTTGTTTCTTGGGACCTAGAACAAGCATATCTGTTTTGTCCAAGTAGAAAGTTTACAGCCATCCCCTTCCTTATGTCTGAAACACAGGCTTCTAGCGAGGGCAATTTTGGGACTTCACCATGTTTCATTGAAATGTGCAGCTGTGAGTCATCCGCATAGCAGTGAAAGTTAACATTATGTTTTCGAATGACATCCCCAAGAGGTAAAATATATAGTGAAAACAATAGTGGTCCTAAAACAGAACCTTGAGGAACACCGACATTTACAGTTGATTTGTCAGAGGACAAACCATTCACAGAGACAAACTAATATCTTTCCGACAGATAAGATCTAAACCAGGCCAGAACTTGTCCGTGTAGACCAATTTGGGTTTCCCCAATCTCTCCAAAAGAATGTGGTGATCGATGGTATCAAAAGCAGCACTAAGGTCTAGGAGCACGAGGACAGATGCAGAGCCTTGGTCTGATGCCATTAAAAGGTAATTTACCACCTTCACAAGTGCAGTCTCAGTGCTAAAACCAGACTGAAACATTTCGTATACATTGTTTGTCGTCAGGAAGGCAGAGTTGCTGCGCAACAGCCCTTTCTAAACATTTTGAGAGGAATGGAAGATTCGATGTAGGCCGAATATTTTTATTTTTTTCTGGGTCAAGGTTTGGCTTTTTCAAGAGAGGCTTTATTACTGCCACTTTTAGTGAGTTTGGTACACATCCGGTGGATAGAGAGCCGTTTATTATGTCAATCCCAGATCAACAGCAAAGGACCATAGGACATATTCCAGTCTGTGCTAGCAAAACAGTCCTGAGTGAGTCACTGGTACTTCCTGCTTTAGTTTTTGCTTGTAAGCACGACTCAGGAGGATAGAATTATGGTCAGATTTGCCAAATGGAGGGTGGAAGAGAGCTTTGTATGCATCTCTGTGTGTGAAGTAAAGGTGGTCTAGGACTTTTTTTTCTCTGGTTGCACGTGACATGTTGTTAAAAATTTGGTAAAACTGATTTAAGTTTGCCTGCATTAAAGTCCCCGGCCACAAGGAGCACCACTTCTGGGTGAGCATTTTCTTCTTTGCTTATGGCCTTATGGAGTTGGTTGAGAGCGGTCTTAGTGCCAGCTTCGTTCTGTGGTGTTAAGTAGACAGTTACGTATAATATAGATGAGAACTCTCTTGGTAGATAGTGTGGTCTACAGCTTATCATAAGGTACTCTACCTCAGGGGAGCAATATCTCGAGACTCCTTTAATATTAGACATCGCGCACCAGCTGTTATTAGACACACACCCTCACCCCTCGTCTTACCAGAGGTAGCGTCTCTGTTCTGCCGGTGCATGGAAAATCCCGCTAGCTCTATATTGTCCATATTGTCGTTCAGCCACGTCTCGTGAAACATAAGATGTTACAGCTTTTAAGGTCCCCTTGGTAGGATAATCTTAATTGTAGGTTATCCATTATATTTTCCAATGATTGCACGTTAGCAAGAAGAACAGATGGCAGTGTGAGTTTACTCGCTTGCTTACTGATTCTCAGAAGGATGCCCGATCTGCAACACATTTTCCTGCGTCTTTTCTTCACACAAAATGGGGGGATCTGGTCCTGTTCCAATGAAAGCAAGATATCCTTCTCGTCGGACTCATTAAAGGAAAAGTTTATTCCAGTCCGTGGTGAGTAATCGCTGTTCTGTCCAGAAGTTATTTTTGGTCATAAGAGATGGTAGCAGCAACATTATGTACACAATGAGTAAAAAAACAAGTTACTCAAACTGCAAAAAAACGAACAAAAAGCACAATTGGTCGGGAGAAAGTAAAACATCAGCCATGTTCTTCGGCACCATCTTCATAGAATATGTATTACATTTATTCTTCCCCCTGCCCCTATTCTGATAGCTGCATGATAATAATCCAAACTAATTTCATACATATAATATTTAGTATTAGTGATGCACCGATATTACATTTTTGGCCGATACCGATATTCAATATTTTCCTTGCCCAAAAAAACCCGATACCGATATTACATTTTTTTGCGGCCTTAAGCATTCTAGTATAGTTAAATAGTTAACACACACATGGACGCAGCGGTCTAAGGCTCTGCATCTCAGTGCAAGACTGTCTCTACAGTCCATAGTTCGAATCCAGGCTGTATCATATCCGGCCGTGATTGGGAGTCCCATAGGGCGGTGCACAATTGGCCCAGCGTTGTCCAGGCCGTCATTGTAAATAAGAATTCTTTCTTAACTGACTTGCCTAGTTAATAAATAAAGGTTACACACACCCCACACTGACCAAAATGTTATTTTGTTGGCATTTATGTATGTCCCCACTACCAGTAAAACATAATCAAAACCTATTTCTTTCACTTATCTGCTGTGCTGTTTCGTTGTTAATATGTTCAGTCATTTCAATCTCAACCAGGATTTATATGGAACGCCGTTTGGGTCTTTGCGTGTCAAAAAAGATACACGTCTAATGACTCTATTTGACGTGTCAAATAACACAACATAATCTGTTTCGGTAGCTATAGATACCAAGCTAACTATATAGATACCTAGCTAACTATATAGATACCTAGCTAACTATATAGATACCTAGCTAACTATATAGCTAGGTGGCATCTAAAATAACCCTAATTTATAAGACAGCTCTTATTTGATTAATGTTAATGTTCAATTGCAATAGGCGAACAACATGTGTCAACCTAGCTAATACTTACAAGGATTCCTAAATCATTGCTAAGAATAATGAAAATGACAGCAGTTTTTACTGGTCATTGTGTTCAGGCTGGTTGAATTGGTGCTAGCTATGTACCAAGCTAAAGCTAGCTACCCCAGAAGTTGCGGTCGAACAAATGATGCTTTATTACCAATGCGGTATTGTAAACACATCGTTCGTGGCCAGTGTTTGCTTGTTTGCAGACTTTTTTGTACAGCTTTGACAATGCTACTATATATTTTTTGACACGCAAAGACTCAAGCGGTGTTCCATAGTATGTATGTCGTCAAGATAATAGCAGTGATGAGATTACTGTGTAACTCCGGTAGGGCAACGTCAGAAAAATAGCGCACTTGGTAGTGTTAACTGGTGCTCGACCAGTTGGCAAAAGCCAACATTACCAACGACAGAGAACGGTTGATTGTCAAGGGCAATGAATTACGTTATCTTGGCTTTATTGGATTTCACCTTTGAGTTGTCTTGCTGACATTTTTACTTGTTGACTGCTCGATCCACACAGCATACATTGTGGGCTAGTTTAGGAATGCTGTGTTGCACAAATAGTGCAAAATTTTACGTGGCGTCATTATGTCATGTACCTTCGTTATATAGGTATGCACGCCTGCTTTGACATCGGTTTTGCACATTTGGCGTTAAACTAGACATCGGCTGATACCGATGTTGGTATTTTTAGCTAATATCATCCGATTCCGATATGTTCACAATATATCGAGCATCCCTATTTAGTATATGTAAAGGCAAGATTAAACTAGTCTAATGGGTGACAATATTATAATATGTTAATGGTGCCCAGTATGTGCATAAGGCAAGAAACAGCGTATGCTTTTTTTTGTGCAACTTTTTCAAATCATAGTCGCGCATGTCATGTAGCCTAGCCCATAGGCCTATATGTTCTGACAAGGTTTGTATCATAACTAACCTGGCCAAATAACTCCAAACGCAGCCTGCAGGCCTAGAACCCCTGGGACACGGTAAGAGTCCAGATAGCCTACAGACCTAGAACCCCTGGGACACGTGTAAAGGAAAGAATGAATGGGGCTATGTATCGTGAGATTTTGAGTGAAAACCTCCTTCCATCAACAAGGGCATTGAAGATGAAACATGGCTGGGTCTTTCAGCATGACAATGATCCCAAACACACCGCCCGGGCAACAAAGGAGTGGCTTCGTAAGAAGCATTTCAAGGTCCTGGAGTGGTCTAGCCAGTCTCCAGATCTCAACCCCATAGAAAATCTTTGGAGGGAGTTGAAAGTCCGTGTTGCCCAGCAACAGCCTCAAAACATCACTGCTCTAGAGGAGATCTGCATGGAGGAATGGGCCAAAATACCAGCAACAGTGTGTGAAAACCTTGTGAAGACTGTCATTGCCAATAAAGGGTATATAACAAAGTATTGAGATTAACTTTTGTTATTGACCAAATACTTATTTTCCACTATAATTAGCAAATAAATTCATAAGAAATCCTACAATGTGATTTGCCAGATTTTTTCTCCTCATTTTGTCTGTCATAGTTGAAGTGAACCTATGATGAAAATTACAGGCCTCTCTGATCTTTTTAAGTGAGAGAACTTGCACAATTGGTGGCTGACTAAATACTTTTTTGCCCAGTATGGAGATTTAAGTAAAACCACAAGCCCAAAACCCTATCTTCATCCATGGCTAATTTAGGACACTTTTAGCTAGCTAGTCACTGGAGGACAACAACACAACAAGATTCAAATTGTTTCTGGATGTGACATGATGTGATGTGATTGGACTGCAGCCAAATCCAAACTGGCTTCCTTGACACTTTTTGGATGTGCCAGGACATTACATTTACATTTACATTTAAGTCATTTAGCAGACGCTCTTATCCAGAGCGACTTACAAATTGGTGAATTCACCTTCTGACATCCAGTGGAACAGCCACTTTACAATAGTGCATCTAAATCATTAAGGGGGGGGGGTGAGAAGGATTACTTATCCTATCCTAGGTATTCCTTGAAGAGGTGGGGTTTCAGGTGTCTCCGGAAGGTGGTGATTGACTCCGCTGTCCTGGCGTCGTGAGGGAGTTTGTTCCACCATTGGGGGGCCAGAGCAGCGAACAGTTTTGACTGGGCTGAGCGGGAACTGTGCTTCCTCAATGGTAGGGAGGCGAGCAGGCCAGAGGTGGATGAACGCAGTGCCCTTGCTTGGGTGTAGGGCCTGATCAGAGCCTGGAGGTACTGCGGTGCCGTTCCCCTCACAGCTCCGTAGGCAAGCACCATGGTCTTGTAGCGGATGCGAGCTTCAACTGGAAGCCAGTGGAGAGAGCGGACCATTCACAGTTGAGCTCACTAGGTTTAGTTCAACACCGATTGGCTATTATTTTATAAGTGTTTATCAAGGGAGACCAAATGCTTGCTAGCTTCCCTTGCATTCAATATTACACATACAGAGATGCGCTGTTTTGCACAATCAGATGCTTTCCATAGTGTGAGGATACATTCAACCTCTTGCGAAATGAAGGACAATAATTTATTTTGTTATTGGCCAATTTTGGGGGGAGACTGGCTTAAATCCATGAATACATAGCACTGCTGACTAATGGTGGGAAAATACCTCCCTCTTTTCCCTCCAATCACAGAACAACCATACATGTATTTATGCTCTCTCACAGCTCTCACACACTCATTCTCTGTTTCATACCACTCCATAAGGACATAACGGTTTGAAAAGAAGGGATTCCAGCTGTCGTTTGTCAAGTCGTTTCCTGAACTTGGCGTGGCTTTGGAACAACTTTGCTAAACACAGGGAAAGAGAGTGGGGGTGAAAGAGGACAAAACAGAGGGAGTTGAAACAGTCCAGTGAAAGAGGACAAGGATAACTCCAGTATCAGTGCTCAAAATGGGTTGGTCTTGGGCTCTAGCGTGCTGGTGTGCATTAGTGCTGGTGTGCTCGTCTGAAGGTTTGTAGCTTACAAGGTTTTTGCATGTAGTCATCTGTTCTTTCTGTCCTTGTTTTATGTCCTGGTATGTGTTTATGGCTCCCCTTCTGTTTGTGCATGGTCTGTTAGAAGTGCACAGAAGAGGCCATTTTTATGCCCTATCAAGATCATGAAGAAAAACATTATTTGTTGGACGTGATACATTCCATTCCACCAGTTTAGTGTGGAACAACTTTGTCCAAGTCTACTAACAGTATAACTATTATTCTAGGTATAACAAAAATCTAGACTAGAGAATTCACACCATGTTAATTAAAGGTGCAATATGCAGAAGTCGCTCCGCAATTTCCTGTTTGATACAATTCAAATAGTTAGCCTAATTTCAGTTTGTGACAAAACAAGCAATGTATAGTGTTGAGAATCATTGTACCATCTAAACCGCTATGAAATAAATTTTCAATAGGCAAAAATATTTGTATTTTCATTTGTTTGAAGCTGGTATACAAAACCAGAAGCAAAAATGTAACTTAAGAAATGGGAATCATTGAAATAGTATACTTATAACAGATCTTCCGCTTCTTAGACTTGCTGTCAATGAGAATAACAGATCTATAAGTCACATTTCTATGTGAATTGGGTCACCCAAAAAGTTACATATTAGCTTTAAGTATTCTGATTTCATGATTTCCACAAATCTAGGTGGAAAACAACAGTACTGACATCACATGGTCAGAGTGCTATGGCTTATTTATTAACTAGTATGTGAGGGCATGTGTTTACATTCTCCCATCCCTTCCACAGATAACAGATCCCTTCCTGGCATGTTACAGAGAGAGGCCTCCTTTGACATAGAGGATTTCCTGCAAAGTTAGTGTGACATGTACTGGGAGTGTGTGTGTGTGTGTGTGTGTGTGTGTGTGTGTGTGTGTGTGTGTGTGTGTGTGTGTGTGTGTGTTGCAATGCCCTCACAGTGCTGTGTGTATATTTGCCTTCCAGGGAGATCACCCAGTACCCGGACACAGACTTTACACCTGGAGTTCGGCCAATGGCTGGGCCTCGCTCGGTTGGGGAGTCCTACCCCAGTGTCCTCTTCCCCCCTGGCCGGCCCTCCCATAAAAACCTCCAGGCCATCTGTTTCCATAGCAGCCATCGTCCGCGGTACCCTTCCTACTCCCTCCCCCGCAACGGCGGAGGCCACTTTAGTCGTCGAGCTGCAGCAGTCAACCGGGTAGAGTCCTGGTACAGCGCATGTTGCCATGGGAACGGGACACAGCAGGTCCAGGAAGTGACGCTGTGCTGCGTTACACAGGCGGTGAGTGTTTCTGTGGCAACATTGGATTCTGTCCTTTCGTGTTGTGTTGTGTTCAGTTCTGTTTAGGTCCATTCACTCCTAGTGTACCAACAGAACCACCTTCTATGTGCACAGATGCAGTAGTGATGAGGACAGAGGATGCCCAGGGAAGATGAGACTCAGTAGAAGGAAAGCCCATACAGACACAACAGATTAGCCTTGGAGTCTATCTGTATAGCTGTGTAGAGGGGAAGGCATTCATGAGTCAGGCCCACTAAAGTTGTATCTTCACTATTTTAGGACTTCTTTTATCTCTATTTTTCATGTGTGAATTGATGTTTGTATATGTCACTTACAGTGGGAACAGACCCTGTCCACATTCTGTACTGAGGAGTCCGGAGTGAAGACACGCCATCACCACTGCTGCCAGAAGGCGGGCGGGGCCAGACTGAGCTGTTTCCATAGGGATAACCCAGACCCCACCTACCTGCCGACCACCCCCATTCCTGAACCTGGCTTCACCTTTAACCCCAACACTTGTCACAAGTAAGGGAGGGAGAGAGGTGTACTTTAATTTTAGGGCAGGGCTGTTATGGTGACGGTATTACCGCCACACTGGTGGTTACGAGTCATGACCGCAGTCCAATTCCACGTGACTGTTTAGTCACGGTAACTAGGCATCTCCAAAACTGCGCTCTGATGGTGCTGATGATCATTAGTAGAGTACCAAACTTGCTAACAGTCAGTTGCTAATGTGCTGGTACTCAGCACCATAGTGTCTCTCTAATCACTCTGACATCAATAGAAATGTAAAACGAAAATCGAATCAAACACTTCATGAGTGCCCATGAGCTCATGTTGCGCAACAGTTCTATAGGCTAATCAATTGTGGGAATTTTTTTGGCCTCTTTTAAAAAGAGGATTCCATCAGCTTTCTATAGGCTAAGCCTACTATATTTATTTCTCAACGTTCCTAATATTATGCAGATTGCTTCGCTTTCCAAAGGAGTATAGCCTACTTGGCTGCATGAATATTAACCATAGGAAATGCGCCCTCTATTTGCTATTTAACCTCTCTGGCCCACCCGACACGCTAGCGTCCCAACTTGCCAACAATAAATGCAAATGCGCTACGCCAAATGCTAATAGCACTCATTAAAACTCAAACGTTCATTAAAACTCACATGCAGGGTACTCAATTCAAGCTACACTCGTTGTGTATCTAGCCAACGAGTCAGATTTGTAAAATGCTTTTCGGCGAAAGCATGAGAAGCTATTATCTGATAGCATGCAACACCCCGAAATACCAGAAGGGGACGTAAACAAAAGAATTTAGCGTAGACGGAGCTTCACAAAACGCAGAAATAAAATATAAAACATTCATTATCTTTGACGAGCTTCTTTGTTGGCACTCCTATATGTCCCATAAACATCACAATTGGGTCTTTTTTTTGATAAATCGGTCCTTGTATACCCAAAATGTCTATTTATGAAGACCGTCAGATCCAGGAAAAACACCGTTTTTAAACGCAACGTTATTTTTTTAAATTAAAAAAGTTGCCTATAAACTTTGACAAAACACTTCAAACTACTTCTGTAATCCAACTTTAGGTATTAGTAAACGTTAATAAACGATCACGGATCTGTATTCAATCTGTATTCAATAGGCACAAGTTTGGAAAACGTAGCCCACTTTCCGGTTGCATTTTTCACAGCTATGGACCTGAAGACCGGATGTGGCTATTACTCAGATGACCAAGGATTTAGTTGCATCGAAATCACAACACTGGCGACATCGTGTGGAAGCTGTAGGAACTGTAATCCCATCCTTAAGTATTTTTCCTTCCAATAGACAATACATAGACTGGCGGATTGATTTTTTCGCTGTCGATTTTGTGATCAGGTTTCCTTGCGATTTTGACCACGGAACTCGTTCTGTTATAGTCACAGACACCATTGAACCAGTTCTAGAAACTTCAGAGTGTTTTCTATGCACACATACTAATCATATGCATATACTATATTCCTGGCATGAGTAGCAGGACGTTGAAATGTTGCGCGATTTTTAACAGAATGTTGAAAAAAGTAGCCCGATCTCTAAGAGGGTAGTGTATTTACATCAAATCAAACTATATTTGTCACATGCGCAGAATACAACAAGTGTAGACTTTACTATGAAATGCTTACTTACAAGCCCTTAACCAACAGTGCAGTTCAAGAAGAGTCAAGAAAATATTTACCAAGTAGACTAAAATAAAAAGTAATAATAAAAGGTAACACAATAAGAATAACAATAATGAGGTTATGTACCAGGGGCACCGGTACTGAGTCAGTGTGCGGGGTACAGGTTAGTTGAGGTAATTTGTGCATGTACAGTTGAAGTCGGAAGTTTACATACACTTAGGTTGGAATCATTAAAACTCATTTTCAACCACTCCACAAATGTATTGTTAACAAACTATAGTTTGGGCAAGTCGGTTAGGACATCTACTTTGTGCATGACACAAGTAGTTTTTCCAACAATTGTTTACAGACAGAGTCTTTCACTGTATCACAATTCCAGTTGGTCAGAAGTTTACATACACTAAGTTGACTGTGCCTTTACATTTACATTACATTTAAGTCATTTGGCAGACGCTCTTATCCAGCGACTTACAAATTGGTGAATTCACCTTATGACATCCAGTGGAACAGCCACTTTACAATAGTGCATCTAAATCATTTAAGGGGGGGGGGGTGAGAAGGATTACTTTATCCTATCCTAGGTATTCCTTAAAGAGGTGGGGTTTCAGGTGTCTCCGGAAACAGCTTGGAAAATTCCATAAAATGATGTCATGGCTTTAGAAGCTTCTGATAAGCTAATTGACATCATTTAAGTCAATTGGAGGTGTACCTGTGGATGTATTTCAAGCCCTACCTTCAAACTCAGTGCCTCTTTGCGTGACATCATGGGAAAATCCAAGGAAATCAGCCAAGACCTCAGAAAAAAATGTAGACCTCCACAAGTCTGGTTCATCCTTGAGAGCAATTTCCAAACACTTGAAGGTACCACGTTCATCTGTACAAACAATAGTACGCAAGTATAAACACCATGGGACCACGCAGCCATCATACTGCTCAGGAAGGAGACGCAATCTGTCTCCTAGAGATTTTGGTGCACGTATATTGGTGCAAAAAGTGCAAATCAAATCAAATTTCTTTATATAGCCCTTCGTACATCAGCTGATATCTCAAAGTGCTGTACAGAAACCCAGCCTAAAACCCCAAACAGCAAGCAATGCAGGTGTTGAAGCACGTTGGCTAGGAAAACTCCCGAGAAAGGCCAAAACCTAGGAAGAAACCTAGAGAGGAACCAGGCTATGAGGGGTGGACAGTCCTCTTCTGGCTGTGCCCGGTGGAGATTATAACAGAACATGGCCAAGATGTTCAAATGTTCATAAATGACCAGCATGGTCAAATAATAGGTCTGGGACAGGTAGCACGTCCGGTGAACAGGTCAGGATTCTATAGCTGGATGCAGAACAGTTGAAACTGGAGCAGCAGCACGGCCAGGTGGACTGGGGACAGCAAGGAGTCATCATGCCAGGTAGTCCTGAGGCATGGTCCTAGGTCCTCCGAGAGAGAGAAAGAAAGAGGGAAAGAGAGAATTAGAGAGAGCATACTTAAATTCACACAGGACACCGGATAAGACTGGAGAAGTACTCCAGATATAACAAACTGACCCTTGCCCCCCGACACCTACTACTGCAGCATAAATACTGGAGGCTGAGACAGGAGGGGTCAGGAGACACTGTGGCCCCATCCGATGATACCCCCGGACAGGGCCAAACAGGAAGTATATAACCCCACCCACTTTGCTAAAGCACAGCCCCCACACCACTAGAGGGATACATTCAACCACCAACTTACCATCCTGAGACAAGGCCGAGTATAGCCCACAAAGATCTCCGCCACGGCACAACCAAAGGGGGGGGGAGCAACCCAGACAGGAAGATCACATCAGTGACTCAACCCACTCAAGTGACGCAACCCTGCTAGGGACGGCATGAAAGAGCACCAGTAAGCCAGTGACTCAGCCCCTGTATTAGGGTTAGAGGCAGAGAATCCCAGTGGATAGAGGGAAACCGGCCAGGCAGAGACAGCATGGGCGGTTCATTGCTCCAGAGCCTTTCCGTTCTCCTTCACACTCCTGGGCCAGACTACACTCAATCATAGTACCCACTGAAGAGATGAGTCTTCAGTAAAGACTTAAAGGTTGAGACTGAGTTTGCGTCTCTCACATGGGTAGGCAGACCATTCCATAAAAATGGAGCTCTATAGGAGAAAGCCCTGCCTCCAGCTGTTTGCTTAGAAATTCTAGGGACAATTCGGAGGCCTGCGTCTTGTGACCGTAGCGTACGTGTAGGTATGTACGGCAGGACCAAATCAGAGATATAGGTAGGAGCAAGCCTATGTAATGCTTTGTAGGTTAGCAGTAAAACCTTGAAATCAGCCCTTGCCTTGACAGGATGCCAGTGTAGGGAGGCTAGCACTGGAGTAATATGATCCAATTCTAGCAGCCGTATTTAGCACTAACTGAAGTTTATTTAGTGCATTATCCAGGTAGTCGGAAAGTAGAGCATTGCAGTAGTCTAACCTAGAAGTAACAAAAGCATGGATACATTTTTCTGCATCATTTTTGGACAGAAAGTTTCTGATTTTTGCAATGTTACGTAGATGGAAAAAAAAGCTGTCCTTGAAACAGTCCTTATATGTTCGTCAAAAGAGAGATCAGGGTCCAGAGTAACGCCGAGGTCCTTCACAGTTTTATTTGAGACGACTGTTCAACCATTAAGATTAATTGTCAGATTCAAGAGAAGATCTCTTTGTTTCTTGGGACCTAGAACAAGCATATCTGTTTTGTCCAAGTAGAAAGTTTACAGCCATCCCCTTCCTTATGTCTGAAACACAGGCTTCTAGCGAGGGCAATTTTGGGACTTCACCATGTTTCATTGAAATGTGCAGCTGTGAGTCATCCGCATAGCAGTGAAAGTTAACATTATGTTTTCGAATGACATCCCCAAGAGGTAAAATATATAGTGAAAACAATAGTGGTCCTAAAACAGAACCTTGAGGAACACCGACATTTACAGTTGATTTGTCAGAGGACAAACCATTCACAGAGACAAACTAATATCTTTCCGACAGATAAGATCTAAACCAGGCCAGAACTTGTCCGTGTAGACCAATTTGGGTTTCCCCAATCTCTCCAAAAGAATGTGGTGATCGATGGTATCAAAAGCAGCACTAAGGTCTAGGAGCACGAGGACAGATGCAGAGCCTTGGTCTGATGCCATTAAAAGGTAATTTACCACCTTCACAAGTGCAGTCTCAGTGCTAAAACCAGACTGAAACATTTCGTATACATTGTTTGTCGTCAGGAAGGCAGAGTTGCTGCGCAACAGCCCTTTCTAAACATTTTGAGAGGAATGGAAGATTCGATGTAGGCCGAATATTTTTATTTTTTTTCTGGGTCAAGGTTTGGCTTTTTCAAGAGAGGCTTTATTACTGCCACTTTTAGTGAGTTTGGTACACATCCGGTGGATAGAGAGCCGTTTATTATGTCAATCCCAGATCAACAGCAAAGGACCATAGGACATATTCCAGTCTGTGCTAGCAAAACAGTCCTGAGTGAGTCACTGGTACTTCCTGCTTTAGTTTTTGCTTGTAAGCACGACTCAGGAGGATAGAATTATGGTCAGATTTGCCAAATGGAGGGTGGAAGAGAGCTTTGTATGCATCTCTGTGTGTGAAGTAAAGGTGGTCTAGGACTTTTTTTTCTCTGGTTGCACGTGACATGTTGTTAAAAATTTGGTAAAACTGATTTAAGTTTGCCTGCATTAAAGTCCCCGGCCACAAGGAGCACCACTTCTGGGTGAGCATTTTCTTCTTTGCTTATGGCCTTATGGAGTTGGTTGAGAGCGGTCTTAGTGCCAGCTTCGTTCTGTGGTGTTAAGTAGACAGTTACGTATAATATAGATGAGAACTCTCTTGGTAGATAGTGTGGTCTACAGCTTATCATAAGGTACTCTACCTCAGGGGAGCAATATCTCGAGACTCCTTTAATATTAGACATCGCGCACCAGCTGTTATTAGACACACACCCTCACCCCTCGTCTTACCAGAGGTAGCGTCTCTGTTCTGCCGGTGCATGGAAAATCCCGCTAGCTCTATATTGTCCATATTGTCGTTCAGCCACGTCTCGTGAAACATAAGATGTTACAGCTTTTAAGGTCCCCTTGGTAGGATAATCTTAATTGTAGGTTATCCATTATATTTTCCAATGATTGCACGTTAGCAAGAAGAACAGATGGCAGTGTGAGTTTACTCGCTTGCTTACTGATTCTCAGAAGGATGCCCGATCTGCAACACATTTTCCTGCGTCTTTTCTTCACACAAAATGGGGGGATCTGGTCCTGTTCCAATGAAAGCAAGATATCCTTCTCGTCGGACTCATTAAAGGAAAAGTTTATTCCAGTCCGTGGTGAGTAATCGCTGTTCTGTCCAGAAGTTATTTTTGGTCATAAGAGATGGTAGCAGCAACATTATGTACACAATGAGTAAAAAAACAAGTTACTCAAACTGCAAAAAAACGAACAAAAAGCACAATTGGTCGGGAGAAAGTAAAACATCAGCCATGTTCTTCGGCACCATCTTCATAGAATATGTATTACATTTATTCTTCCCCCTGCCCCTATTCTGATAGCTGCATGATAATAATCCAAACTAATTTCATACATATAATATTTAGTATTAGTGATGCACCGATATTACATTTTTGGCCGATACCGATATTCAATATTTTCCTTGCCCAAAAAAACCCGATACCGATATTACATTTTTTTGCGGCCTTAAGCATTCTAGTATAGTTAAATAGTTAACACACACATGGACGCAGCGGTCTAAGGCTCTGCATCTCAGTGCAAGACTGTCTCTACAGTCCATAGTTCGAATCCAGGCTGTATCATATCCGGCCGTGATTGGGAGTCCCATAGGGCGGTGCACAATTGGCCCAGCGTTGTCCAGGCCGTCATTGTAAATAAGAATTCTTTCTTAACTGACTTGCCTAGTTAATAAATAAAGGTTACACACACCCCACACTGACCAAAATGTTATTTTGTTGGCATTTATGTATGTCCCCACTACCAGTAAAACATAATCAAAACCTATTTCTTTCACTTATCTGCTGTGCTGTTTCGTTGTTAATATGTTCAGTCATTTCAATCTCAACCAGGATTTATATGGAACGCCGTTTGGGTCTTTGCGTGTCAAAAAAGATACACGTCTAATGACTCTATTTGACGTGTCAAATAACACAACATAATCTGTTTCGGTAGCTATAGATACCAAGCTAACTATATAGATACCTAGCTAACTATATAGATACCTAGCTAACTATATAGATACCTAGCTAACTATATAGCTAGGTGGCATCTAAAATAACCCTAATTTATAAGACAGCTCTTATTTGATTAATGTTAATGTTCAATTGCAATAGGCGAACAACATGTGTCAACCTAGCTAATACTTACAAGGATTCCTAAATCATTGCTAAGAATAATGAAAATGACAGCAGTTTTTACTGGTCATTGTGTTCAGGCTGGTTGAATTGGTGCTAGCTATGTACCAAGCTAAAGCTAGCTACCCCAGAAGTTGCGGTCGAACAAATGATGCTTTATTACCAATGCGGTATTGTAAACACATCGTTCGTGGCCAGTGTTTGCTTGTTTGCAGACTTTTTTGTACAGCTTTGACAATGCTACTATATATTTTTTGACACGCAAAGACTCAAGCGGTGTTCCATAGTATGTATGTCGTCAAGATAATAGCAGTGATGAGATTACTGTGTAACTCCGGTAGGGCAACGTCAGAAAAATAGCGCACTTGGTAGTGTTAACTGGTGCTCGACCAGTTGGCAAAAGCCAACATTACCAACGACAGAGAACGGTTGATTGTCAAGGGCAATGAATTACGTTATCTTGGCTTTATTGGATTTCACCTTTGAGTTGTCTTGCTGACATTTTTACTTGTTGACTGCTCGATCCACACAGCATACATTGTGGGCTAGTTTAGGAATGCTGTGTTGCACAAATAGTGCAAAATTTTACGTGGCGTCATTATGTCATGTACCTTCGTTATATAGGTATGCACGCCTGCTTTGACATCGGTTTTGCACATTTGGCGTTAAACTAGACATCGGCTGATACCGATGTTGGTATTTTTAGCTAATATCATCCGATTCCGATATGTTCACAATATATCGAGCATCCCTATTTAGTATATGTAAAGGCAAGATTAAACTAGTCTAATGGGTGACAATATTATAATATGTTAATGGTGCCCAGTATGTGCATAAGGCAAGAAACAGCGTATGCTTTTTTTTGTGCAACTTTTTCAAATCATAGTCGCGCATGTCATGTAGCCTAGCCCATAGGCCTATATGTTCTGACAAGGTTTGTATCATAACTAACCTGGCCAAATAACTCCAAACGCAGCCTGCAGGCCTAGAACCCCTGGGACACGGTAAGAGTCCAGATAGCCTACAGACCTAGAACCCCTGGGACACGTGTAAAGGAAAGAATGAATGGGGCTATGTATCGTGAGATTTTGAGTGAAAACCTCCTTCCATCAACAAGGGCATTGAAGATGAAACATGGCTGGGTCTTTCAGCATGACAATGATCCCAAACACACCGCCCGGGCAACAAAGGAGTGGCTTCGTAAGAAGCATTTCAAGGTCCTGGAGTGGTCTAGCCAGTCTCCAGATCTCAACCCCATAGAAAATCTTTGGAGGGAGTTGAAAGTCCGTGTTGCCCAGCAACAGCCTCAAAACATCACTGCTCTAGAGGAGATCTGCATGGAGGAATGGGCCAAAATACCAGCAACAGTGTGTGAAAACCTTGTGAAGACTGTCATTGCCAATAAAGGGTATATAACAAAGTATTGAGATTAACTTTTGTTATTGACCAAATACTTATTTTCCACTATAATTAGCAAATAAATTCATAAGAAATCCTACAATGTGATTTGCCAGATTTTTTCTCCTCATTTTGTCTGTCATAGTTGAAGTGAACCTATGATGAAAATTACAGGCCTCTCTGATCTTTTTAAGTGAGAGAACTTGCACAATTGGTGGCTGACTAAATACTTTTTTGCCCAGTATGGAGATTTAAGTAAAACCACAAGCCCAAAACCCTATCTTCATCCATGGCTAATTTAGGACACTTTTAGCTAGCTAGTCACTGGAGGACAACAACACAACAAGATTCAAATTGTTTCTGGATGTGACATGATGTGATGTGATTGGACTGCAGCCAAATCCAAACTGGCTTCCTTGACACTTTTTTGGATGTGCCAGGACATTACATTTACATTTACATTTAAGTCATTTAGCAGACGCTCTTATCCAGAGCGACTTACAAATTGGTGAATTCACCTTCTGACATCCAGTGGAACAGCCACTTTACAATAGTGCATCTAAATCATTAAGGGGGGGGGTGAGAAGGATTACTTATCCTATCCTAGGTATTCCTTGAAGAGGTGGGGTTTCAGGTGTCTCCGGAAGGTGGTGATTGACTCCGCTGTCCTGGCGTCGTGAGGGAGTTTGTTCCACCATTGGGGGCCAGAGCAGCGAACAGTTTTGACTGGGCTGAGCGGGAACTGTGCTTCCTCAATGGTAGGGAGGCGAGCAGGCCAGAGGTGGATGAACGCAGTGCCCTTGCTTGGGTGTAGGGCCTGATCAGAGCCTGGAGGTACTGCGGTGCCGTTCCCCTCACAGCTCCGTAGGCAAGCACCATGGTCTTGTAGCGGATGCGAGCTTCAACTGGAAGCCAGTGGAGAGAGCGGACCATTCACAGTTGAGCTCACTAGGTTTAGTTCAACACCGATTGGCTATTATTTTATAAGTGTTTATCAAGGGAGACCAAATGCTTGCTAGCTTCCCTTGCATTCAATATTACACATACAGAGATGCGCTGTTTTGCACAATCAGATGCTTTCCATAGTGTGAGGATACATTCAACCTCTTGCGAAATGAAGGACAATAATTTATTTTGTTATTGGCCAATTTTGGGGGGGGGGGAGACTGGCTTAAATCCATGAATACATAGCACTGCTGACTAATGGTGGGAAAATACCTCCCTCTTTTCCCTCCAATCACAGAACAACCATACATGTATTTATGCTCTCTCACAGCTCTCACACACTCATTCTCTGTTTCATACCACTCCATAAGGACATAACGGTTTGAAAAGAAGGGATTCCAGCTGTCGTTTGTCAAGTCGTTTCCTGAACTTGGCGTGGCTTTGGAACAACTTTGCTAAACACAGGGAAAGAGAGTGGGGGGTGAAAGAGGACAAAACAGAGGGAGTTGAAACAGTCCAGTGAAAGAGGACAAGGATAACTCCAGTATCAGTGCTCAAAATGGGTTGGTCTTGGGCTCTAGCGTGCTGGTGTGCATTAGTGCTGGTGTGCTCGTCTGAAGGTTTGTAGCTTACAAGGTTTTTGCATGTAGTCATCTGTTCTTTCTGTCCTTGTTTTATGTCCTGGTATGTGTTTATGGCTCCCCTTCTGTTTGTGCATGGTCTGTTAGAAGTGCACAGAAGAGGCCATTTTTATGCCCTATCAAGATCATGAAGAAAAACATTATTTGTTGGACGTGATACATTCCATTCCACCAGTTTAGTGTGGAACAACTTTGTCCAAGTCTACTAACAGTATAACTATTATTCTAGGTATAACAAAAATCTAGACTAGAGAATTCACACCATGTTAATTAAAGGTGCAATATGCAGAAGTCGCTCCGCAATTTCCTGTTTGATACAATTCAAATAGTTAGCCTAATTTCAGTTTGTGACAAAACAAGCAATGTATAGTGTTGAGAATCATTGTACCATCTAAACCGCTATGAAATAAATTTTCAATAGGCAAAAATATTTGTATTTTCATTTGTTTGAAGCTGGTATACAAAACCAGAAGCAAAAATGTAACTTAAGAAATGGGAATCATTGAAATAGTATACTTATAACAGATCTTCCGCTTCTTAGACTTGCTGTCAATGAGAATAACAGATCTATAAGTCACATTTCTATGTGAATTGGGTCACCCAAAAAGTTACATATTAGCTTTAAGTATTCTGATTTCATGATTTCCACAAATCTAGGTGGAAAACAACAGTATTGACATCACATGGTCAGAGTGCTATGGCTTATTTATTAACTAGTATGTGAGGGCATGTGTTTACATTCTCCCATCCCTTCCACAGATAACAGATCCCTTCCTGGCATGTTACAGAGAGAGGCCTCCTTTGACATAGAGGATTTCCTGCAAAGTTAGTGTGACATGTACTGTGAGTGTGTGCGTGTGTGTGTGTGTGTGTGTGTGTGTGTGTGTGTGTGTGTGTGTGTGTGTGTGTGTGTGTGTGTGTGTGTGTGTGTGTGTGTGTGTGTGTGTGTGTGTGTGTGTGTGTTGCAATGCCCTCACAGTGCTGTGTGTATATTTGCCTTCCAGGGGAGATCACCCAGTACCCGGACACAGACTTTACACCTGGAGTTCGGCCAATGGCTGGGCCTCGCTCGGTTGGGGAGTCCTACCCCAGTGTCCTTTTCCCCCCTGGCCGGCCCTCCCATAAAAACCTCCAGGCCATCTGTCTCCATAGCAGCCATCGTCCGCGGTACCCTTCCTACTCCCTCCCCCGCAACGGCGGAGGCCACTTTATTCGTCGAGCTGCAGCAATCAACCGGGTAGAGTCCTGGTACAGCGCATGTTGCCATGGGAACGGGACACAGCAGGTCCAGGAAGTGACGCTGTGCTGCGTTACACAGGCGGTGAGTGTTTCTGTGGCAACATTTGATTCTGTCCTTTCGTGTTGTGTTGTGTTCAGTTCTGTTTAGGTCCATTCACTCCTAGTGTACCAACAGAACCACCTTCTATGTGCACAGATGCAGTAGTGATGAGGACAGAGGATGCCCAGGGAAGATGAGACTCAGTAGAAGGAAAGCCCATACAGACACAACAGATTAGCCTTGGAGTCTATCTGTATAGCTGTGTAGCTGTGTAGAGGGGAAGGCATTCATGAGTCAGGCCCACTAAAGTTGTATCTTCACTATTTTAGGACTTCTTTTATCTCTATTTTTCATGTGTGAATTGATGTTTGTATATGTCACTTACAGTGGGAACAGACCCTGTCCACATTCTGTACTGAGGAGTCCAGAGTGAAGACACGCCATCACCACTGCTGCCAGAAGGCGGGCGGGGCCAGACTGAGCTGTTTCCATAGGGAAAACCCAGACCCCACCTACCTGCCGACCACCCCCATTCCTGAACCTGGCTTCACCTTTAACCCCAACACTTGTCACAAGTAAGGGAGGGAGAGAGGTGTACTTTAATTTTAGGGCAGGGCTGTTATGGTGACGGTATTACCGCCACACTGGTGGTTACGAGTCATGACCGCAGTCCAATTCCACGTGACTGTTTAGTCACGGTAACTAGGCATCTCCAAAACTGCGCTCTGATGGTGCTGATGATCATTAGTAGAGTACCAAACTTGCTAACAGTCAGTTGCTAATGTGCTGGTACTCAGCACCATAGTGTCTCTCTAATCACTCTGACATCAATAGAAATGTAAAACGAAAATCGAATCAAACACTTCATGAGTGCCCATGAGCTCATGTTGCGCAACAGTTCTATAGGCTAATCAATTGTGGGAATTTTTTTGGCCTCTTTTAAAAAGAGGATTCCATCAGCTTTCTATAGGCTAAGCCTACTATATTTATTTCTCAACGTTCCTAATATTATGCACATTGCTTCGCTTTCCAAAGGAGTATAGCCTACTTGGCTGCATGAATATTAACCATAGGAAATGCGCCCTCTATTTGCTATTTAACCTCTCTGGCCCACCCGACACGCTAGCGTCCCAACTTGCCAACAATAAATGCAAATGCGCTACGCCAAATGCTAATAGCACTCATTAAAACTCAAATGTTCATTAAAACTCACATGCAGGGTACTCAATTCAAGCTACACTCGTTGTGAATCTAGCCAACGAGTCAGATTTGTAAAATGCTTTTCGGCGAAAGCATGAGAAGCTATTATCTGATAGCATGCAACACCCCGAAATACCAGAAGGGGACGTAAACAAAAGAATTTAGCGTAGACGGCGCTTCACAAAACGCAGAAATAAAATATAAAACATTCATTACCTTTGACGAGCTTCTTTGTTGGCACTCCTATATGTCCCATAAACATCACAATTGGGTCTTTTTTTTGATAAATCGGTCCTTGTATACCCAAAATGTCTATTTATGAAGACCGTCAGATCCAGGAAAAACACCGTTTTTAAACGCAACATTATTTTTTTTAATTAAAAAAGTTGCCTATAAACTTTGACAAAACACTTCAAACTACTTCTGTAATCCAACTTTAGGTATTAGTAAACGTTAATAAACGGTCAAATTGATCATGGATCTGTATTCAATCTGTATTCAATAGGCACAAGTTTGGAAAACGTAGCCCACTTTTCCGGTTGCATTTTTCACAGCTATGGACCTGAAGACCGGATGTGGCTATTACTCAGATGACAAAGGATTTAGTTGCATCGAAATCACAACACTGGCGACATCGTGTGGAAGCTGTAAGAACTGTAATCCCATCCTTAAGTATTTTTCCTTCCAATAGACAATACATAGACTGGCGGATTGATTTTTTCGCTGTCGATTTTGTGATCAGGTTTCCTTGCGATTTTGACCACGGAACTCGTTCTGTTATAGTCACAGACACCATTGAACCAGTTCTAGAAACTTCATAGTGTTTTCTATGCACACATACTAATCATATGCATATACTATATTCCTGGCATGAGTAGCAGGACGTTGAAATGTTGCGCGATTTTTAACAGAATGTTGAAAAAAGTAGCCCGATCTCTAAGAGGGTAGTGTATTTACATCAAATCAAACTATATTTGTCACATGCGCAGAATACAACAAGTGTAGACTTTACTATGAAATGCTTACTTACAAGCCCTTAACCAACAGTGCAGTTCAAGAAGAGTCAAGAAAATATTTACCAAGTAGACTAAAATAAAAAGTAATAATAAAAGGTAACACAATAAGAATAACAATAATGAGGTTATGTACCAGGGGCACCGGTACTGAGTCAGTGTGCGGGGCTACAGGTTAGTTGAGGTAATTTGTGCATGTACAGTTGAAGTCGGAAGTTTACATACACTTAGGTTGGAGTCATTAAAACTCATTTTCAACCACTCCACAGATGTATTGTTAACAAACTATAGTTTGGGCAAGTCGGTTAGGACATCTACTTTGTGCATGACACAAGTAATTTTTCCAACAATTGTTTACAGACAGATTATTTCACTGTATCACAATTCCAGTTGGTCAGAAGTTTACATTAACTAAGTTGACTGTGCCTTTAAACAGCTTGGAAAATTCCATAAAATGATGTCATAGCTTTAGAAGCTTCTGATAAGCTAATTGACATCATTTAAGTCAATTGGAGGTGTACCTGTGGATGTATTTCAAGCCCTACCTTCAAACTCAGTGCCTCTTTGCTTGACATCATGGGAAAATCCAAGGAAATCAGCCAAGACCTCAGAAAAAAAATGTAGACCTCCACAAGTCTGGTTCATCCTTGAGAGCAATTTCCAAACACTTGAAGGTACCACGTTCATCTGTACAAACAATAGTACGCAAGTATAAACACCATGGGACCACGCAGCCATCATACTGCTCAGGAAGGAGACGCAATCTGTCTCCTAGAGATTTTGGTGCACGTATTTTGGTGCAAAAAGTGCAGATCAAATCAAATTTATTTATATAGCCCTTCAGCTGATATCTCAAAGTGCTGTACAGAAACCCAGCCTAAAACCCCAAACAGCAAGCAATGCAGGTGTTGAAGCACGTTGGCTAGGAAAACTCCCGAGAAAGGCCAAAACCTAGGAAGAAACCTAGAGAGGAACCAGGCTATGAGGGGTGGACAGTCCTCTTCTGGCTGTGCCCGGTGGAGATTATAACAGAACATGGCCAAGATGTTCAAATGTTCATAAATGACCAGTATGGTCAAATAATAGGTCTCTGACAGGTAGCACGTCCGGTGAACAGGTCAGGATTCTACAGCTGCATGCAGAACAGTTGAAACTGGAGCAGCAGCACGGCCAGGTGGACTGGGGACAGCAAGGAGTCATCATGCCAGGTAGTCCTGAGGCATGGTCCTAGGTCCTCCGAGAGAGAGAAAGAAAGAGGGAAAGAGAGAATTAGAGAGAGCATACTTAAATTCACACAGGACACCAGATAAGACTGGAGAAGTACTCCAGATATAACAAACTGACCCTTGCCCCCCGACACCTACTACTGCAGCATAAATACTGGAGGCTGAGACAGGAGGGGTCAGGAGACACTGTGGCCCCATCCGATGATACCCCCGGACAGGGCCAAACAGGAAGTATATAACCCCACCCACTTTGCCAAAGCACAGCCCCCACACCACTAGAGGGATACATTCAACCACCAACTTACCATCCTGAGACAAGGCCGAGTATAGCCCACAAAGATCTCCGCCACGGCACAACCAAAGGGGGGGGCAACCCAGACAGGAAGATCACATCAGTGACTCAACCCACTCAAGTGACGCAACCCTGCTAGGGACGGCATGAAAGAGCACCAGTAAGCCAGTGACTCAGCCCCTGTAATAGGGTTAGAGGCAGAGAATCCCAGTGGATAGAGGGAAACCGGCCAGGCAGAGACAGCATGGGCGGTTCATTGCTCCAGAGCCTTTCCGTTCTCCTTCACACTCCTGGGCCAGACTACACTCAATCATAGTACCCACTGAAGAGATGAGTCTTCAGTAAAGACTTAAAGGTTGAGACTGAGTTTGCGTCTCTCACATGGGTAGGCAGACCATTCCATAAAAATGGAGCTCTATAGGAGAAAGCCCTGCCTCCAGCTGTTTGCTTAGAAATTCTAGGGACAATTCGGAGGCCTGCGTCTTGTGACCGTAGCGTACGTGTAGGTATGTACGGCAGGACCAAATCAGAGATATAGGTAGGAGCAAGCCTATGTAATGCTTTGTAGGTTAGCAGTAAAACCTTGAAATCAGCCCTTGCCTTGACAGGATGCCAGTGTAGGGAGGCTAGCACTGGAGTAATATGATCCAATTCGAGCAGCCATATTTAGCACTAACTGAAGTTTATTATGTCAATCCCAGATCAACAGCAAAGGACCATAGGACATATTCCAGTCTGTGCTAGCAAAACAGTCCTGAGTGAGTCACTGGTACTTCCTGCTTTAGTTTTTGCTTGTAAGCACGACTCAGGAGGATAGAATTATGGTCAGATTTGCCAAATGGAGGGTGGAAGAGAGCTTTGTATGCATCTCTGTGTGTGAAGTAAAGGTGGTCTAGGACTTTTTTTTCTCTGGTTGCACGTGACATGTTGTTAAAAATTTGGTAAAACTGATTTAAGTTTGCCTGCATTAAAGTCCCCGGCCACAAGGAGCACCGCTTCTGGGTGAGCATTTTCTTCTTTGCTTATGGCCTTATAGAGATGGTTGAGAGCGGTCTTAGTGCCAGCTTCGTTCTGTGGTGTTAAGTAGACTATTACGTATAATATAGATGAGAACTCTCTTGGTAGATAGTGTGGTCTACAGCTTATCATAAGGTACTCTACCTCAGGGGAGCAATACCTCGAGACTCCTTTAATATTAGACATCGCGCACCAGCTGTTATTAGACACACACCCTCACCCCTCGTCTTACCAGAGGTAGCGTCTCTGTTCTGCCGGTGCATGGAAAATCCCGCTAGCTCTATATTGTCCATATTGTCGTTCAGCCACGTCTCGTGAAACATAAGATGTTACAGCTTTTAAGGTCCCCTTGGTAGGATAATCTTAATTGTAGGTTATCCATTATATTTTCCAATGATTGCACGTTAGCAAGAAGAACAGATGGCAGTGTGAGTTTACTCGCTTGCTTACTGATTCTCAGAAGGATGCCCGATCTGCAACACATTTTCCTGCGTCTTTTCTTCACACAAAATGGGGGGATCTGGTCCTGTTCCAATGAAAGCAAGATATCCTTCTCGTCGGACTCATTAAAGGAAAAGTTTATTCCAGTCCGTGGTGAGTAATCGCTGTTCTGTCCAGAAGTTATTTTTGGTCATAAGAGATGGTAGCAGCAACATTATGTACACAATGAGTAAAAAAAACAAGTTACTCAAACTGCAAAAAAACGAACAAAAAAGCACAATTGGTCGGGAGAAAGTAAAACATCAGCCATGTTCTTCGGCACCATCTTCATAGAGTATGCATTACATTTATTCTTCCCCCTGCCCCTATTCTGATAGCTGCATGATAATAATCCAAACTAATTTCATACATATAATATTTAGTATTAGTGATGCACCGATATTACATTTTTGGCCGATACCGATATTCAATATTTTCCTTGCCCAAAAAAACCCGATACCGATATTACATTTTTTTGCGGCCTTAAGCATTCTAGTATAGTTAAATAGTTAACACACACATGGACGCAGCGGTCTAAGGCTCTGCATCTCAGTGCAAGACTGTCTCTACAGTCCATAGTTCGAATCCAGGCTGTATCATATCCGGCCGTGATTGGGAGTCCCATAGGGCGGTGCACAATTGGCCCAGCGTTGTCCAGGCCGTCATTGTAAATAAGAATTCTTTCTTAACTGACTTGCCTAGTTAATAAATAAAGGTTACGCACACCCCACACTGACCAAAATGTTATTTTGTTGGCATTTATGTATGTCCCCACTACCAGTAAAACATAATCAAAACCTATTTCTTTCACTTATCTGCTGTGCTGTTTCGTTGTTAATATGTTCAGTCATTTCAATCTCAACCAGGATTTATATGGAACGCCGTTTGGGTCTTTGCGTGTCAAAAAAGATACACGTCTAATGACTCTATTTGACGTGTCAAATAACACAACATAATCTGTTTCGGTAGCTATAGATACCAAGCTAACTATATAGATACCTAGCTAACTATATAGATACCTAGCTAACTATATAGATACCTAGCTAACTATATAGATACCTAGCTAACTATATAGCTAGGTGGCATCTAAAATAACCCTAATTTATAAGACAACTCTTATTTGATTAATGTTAATGTTCAATTGCAATAGGCGAACAACATGTGTCAACCTAGCTAATACTTACAAGGATTCCTAAATCATTGCTAAGAATAATGAAAATGACAGCAGTTTTTACTGGTCATTGTGTTCAGGCTGGTTGAATTGGTGCTAGCTATGTACCAAGCTAATGCTAGCTACCCCAGAAGTTGTGGTCGAACAAATGATGCTTTATTACCAATGCGGTATTGTAAACACATCGTTCGTGGCCAGTGTTTGCTTGTTTGCAGACTTTTTTGTACAGCTTTGACAATGCTACTATATATTTTTTGACACGCAAAGACTCAAGCGGTGTTCCATGGTATGTATGTCGTCAAGATAATAGCAGTGATGAGATTACTGTGTAACTCCGGTAGGGCAACGTCAGAAAAATAGCACACTTGGTAGTGTTAACTGGTGCTCGACCAGTTGGCAAAAGCCAACATTACCAACGACAGAGAACGGTTGATTGTCAAGGGCAATGAATTACATTATCTTGGCTTTATTGGATTTCACCTTTGAGTTGTCTTGCTGACATTTTTACTTGTTGACTGCTCGATCCACACAGCATACATTGTGGGCTAGTTTAGGAATGCTGTGTTGCACAAATAGTGCAAAATTTTACGTGGCGTCATTATGTCATGTACCTTCGTTATATAGGTATGCACGCCTGCTTTGACATCGGTTTTGCACATTTGGCGTTAAACTAGACATCGGCTGATACCGATGTTGGTATTTTTAGCTAATATCATCCGATTCCGATATGTTCACAATATATCGAGCATCCCTATTTAGTATATGTAAAGGCAAGATTAAACTAGTCTAATGGGTGACAATATTATAATATGTTAATGGTGCCCAGTATGTGCATAAGGCAAGAAACAGCGTATGCTTTTTTTTGTGCAACTTTTTCAAATCATAGTCGCGCATGTCATGTAGCCTAGCCCATAGGCCTATATGTTCTGACAAGGTTTGTATCATAACTAACCTGGCCAAATAACTCCAAAAGCAGCCTGCAGGCCTAGAACCCCTGGGACACGGTAAGAGAGCACATAGCCTACAGACCTAGAACCCCTGGGACACGGTAAGAGAGCACATAGCCTACAGACCTAGAACCCCTGGGACACGGTAAGAGAGCACATAGCCTACAGACCTAGAACCCCTGGGACACGGTCAGAGCACATAGCCTACAGACCTAGAACCCCTGGGACACGGTAAGAGAGCACATAGCCTACAGACCTAGAACCCCTGGGACACGGTAAGAGAGCACATAGCCTACAGACCTAGAACCCCTGGGACACGGTAAGAGAGCACATAGCCTACAGACCTAGAAACCCTGGGACACGGTAAGAGAGCACATAGCCTACAGACCTAGAACCCCTGGGACACGGTCAGAGAGCACATAGCCTACAGACCTAGAACCCCTGGGACACGGTAAGAGAGCACATAGCCTACAGACCTAGAACCCCTGGGACACGGTCAGAGAGCACATAGCCTACAGACCTAGAACCCCTGGGACACTGTAAGAGAGCACATAGCCTACAGACCTAGAACCCCTGGGACACGGTCAGAGAGCACATAGCCTACAGACCTAGAACCCCTGGGACACTGTAAGAGAGCACATAGCCTACAGACCTAGAACCCCTGGGACACGGTAAGAGAGCACATAGCCTACAGACCTAGAACCCCTGGGACACGGTCAGAGAGCACATAGCCTACAGACCTAGAACCCCTGGGACACGGTAAGAGAGTACATAGCCTACAGACCTAGAACCCCTGGGACACTGTAAGAGAGCACATAGCCTACAGACCTAGAACCCCTGGGACACTGTAAGAGAGTACATAGCCTACAGACCTAGAACCCCTGGGACACTGTAAGAGAGCACATAGCCTACAGGCCTTGAACCCCTGGGACACTATAAGAGAGCACATAGCCTACAGAGCCTAGTGAAACATGTGTTCTTATAAACTCAGTCAGTGCGCAGTTGCGTGTGAAAACAGAGTTTTGACTGGTCATTATATAAAAGAGGATCCCAGCTTTCTTGTGCTGATATATTTATGTCTCAATTCTTAAAATTAAGCACATTAATCTCTTGAGCACCGAGCCCTCCCAACCTTACCTGGTTGAATGCTTCCCGTAGCCAGGCCAGTGCGGCGAGGTGGAATAGCCCGCACTGGACTGTGCTGGCAAACCGGGGACACCATGCCTAAGGCTGGTGCCATGTATTAGCACATTTCATGCCATTCTACTACACTTTATATATGACTGGAGACATTATCAAAATCTTTTTTATAGGACAAATTAAAGGGTAGCCTACTCTGCTGACAGTGACAAAAATATCAATTAAAAACGACATTGTCCATGTAATAGGCCTACGAGAAGGGAGTATATCAAAATGTCATCAATATACACCACCACACTCTCCACCGTACTAGCACCAATGGAAACCCCTAAACACCTACCTGAGCACTCTCGCAACCACCCCGTGAGAGCCCTCTGTGGCCAAGAAACTGTGGGGTTATGACAAGCTAACCAGAGTAGGCCCAGCACCACGTGAAATGCAGGAGAGTCAATAAGGAAATAAGGAAGATACTAATTCTCTCCTTGTGACCCCCCTGCGCCACCATGCCCAAAGGAGCGGTGACCTCCTTAATCAACCCTGACCCTAATGGTCGATTATCTAAGGCGTGAACGGGGAAAGGCACAGCCACGGAAACAATGGGGATCCCTAAACTATAGGCTAACGCTCTATCAATAAAATTCCCAACCGCACCTGAATCGACAAGTGCCTTATGCTGGGAATGCAGGGAATACTCAGGGAAAGTGACATACATAACCATGTGCAACAGAGGGCTCTGGGTGAAAATGGTACCGGCTCACCTGGGGTGACACCAGAGCGCCCTGCCTGCTGCCTCGATACCCAGAGGAACCAACCCGGAACTGACCTTCAGTGTGACCTCTGCGGCCACAGATAGTGCACGAGCTGGAACCCCCCTCCGGTCCCATTGTGCACCACCCCTCCCAGCTCCATGGGTATCGGAGAGGGGGTGCGGGAGGATGGAACCACCAAAACCAATCAGAACGTCCGCGGGTAGCTAGCAGGTTGTCCAGCCGGATGGACTAGTCCACTTGCTGGTCGAACGTGAGGGTGGTGTCTCTGCAGGCCAGCTCCCGACAGACGTCCTCGCGCAGACTACAGCGGTAATGGTCGATCAGGGCCCTGTCGCTCCATCCCGCTCCGGCAGCCAGGGTCTTAAACTCCTGGGCGAACTCCTGGGCGCTCCTCGTCCCCTGCCTCAGATGGAAGAGGCGCTCACCCGCCGCTCTACCCTCAGGCGGGTGAGAATGCTGTGGTAGCCATGCTGGTTAAGTGTGCCTTGAATTCTAAAAACATCACTGACAGTGTCACCAGCAAAGCACCCCCACACCGTCACACCACATTCTCCATGCGTCATGGTAGGAACCACAAATGCAGAGATTATCCGTTCACCTACTCTGTGTCTCAGAACGACACAGCGGTTGGAACCAAAAATCTCAAATATGGACTCATCAGACCAAAGGACAGATTTTCACCAGTCTAATGTCCATGTCTTGTGTTTCTTGGCCCATCAAGTCTCTTCTTCTTATTGGTGTCCTTTAGTAGTGGTTTATTTGCAGCAATTCGACCATGAAGACCTGATTCAGGGAGTCTCCACTAAACAGTAGATGTTCAGCTGTGTCTGTTATTAGAACTCTGTGAAGCATTTAGTTGGGCTGCGATTTCTGAGGCTGGTAACTCTAATGAACATATCATCTGCAGCAGAGGTACCTCTGGGTCTTCCGTTCCTGTGGTGGTCCTCATTAGAGCCAGTTTCATCATAGCGCTTGATGGCTTTTGCGACTGCACTTGAAGAAACTTTTAAAGTTCTTGAAATGTTCCAAATTGACTGACCTTCATGTCTTAAAGTAATGATGGACTGTCGTTTCTCTTTGCTTATATGAGCTGTTCTTGTCATAATATGGACTTGGCCTTTTACCAAATATGGCTATCTTCTGTATACCACCCCTACCATGTCACAACACAACTGATTGGCTCAAACACATTAAGAAGGAAAGAAATTCCATAAATTAACAAGGCACACCTGTTAATTTAAATGCATTCCAGATGACAACCTCATGAAGCTGGCTGAGAGAATGCTAAGAATGTGCAAAGCTGTAATCAAGGCAAAGGGTGGCGACTTTGAAGAATATCAAATATATTTTGATTTGCTTAACACTTTTTTGGTTACTGCATGATTCCATATGTGGTATGTCATAGTGTTGCTGTCTTCACTATTATTCTATAATGTAGAAAATAGTAAAAAAATAAAGAAAATCCCTGAATGAGTAGGTGTGTCCAAACCTTTGACTGGTACTGTATATCACAACTAAAGTTGCATTAACAACGAAACATTAAGCATACAGGAGGACCTGTTTCTTTGTTAACCGCTCAACACAGAATAGGAGCATGTGTTCACTCCCTAAAATCATTTGGAGAAAATATCCTTTCTATTTTATTCAGGACAACTTAGATTGTGCTATTCTGTTCTTCTGAAATAGACTACATTTTCATCGTATCATGTTTTTTTAAACCTGTCTAAAATAAATAATGGATTTATTGTGATGGTGTAGGCTATATTAAATGGATTTATTAGACATCTTTTTTTTTTTAAATGTAGATGTTCCAAAGGGCTTGTAAACTGTGTGTGTAAGCCAGGAGATGCTAAACGTGTTGATGATAATTAACTTCAATTACCATGAGACTGGCAGTCATTTGCATGACAATCACAGGCTGACAAAATGTCATGACCGCCACAGCCCTGGCAACTAATGACTACATGTATTGTGTCCTTTCCTCCCAGGTCCCAGCCTGGTCCATGTGCTGTCAGAGGGGAGAAGCACAAGAAGAGCCCCCAAGCTACTCCCAGAGACTCTGACATCAGCTTCCCCCCTGGACGCCCCACTTTCGACAACATCGGATTGGTCTGCTGCCTACACAACAGCCGACCCCTCTCCACCACCAAGTGCCTGCCACGTACAGGCTTTGGCTGGCTGGCCCGCCAATCAAAGGCCATGAACCGCCTGGAGAGAGGGTTCAAACACTGCTGTAAGGGACTGGAGAATGTGCTACCCTGTGCTGAGGGAAAGGTAAGGAGCGTGTGTGTGTGTACAGTTCGAGTGTTGATCAATTCAATTGTTTACAGAACATCTCTCCACCTTTCTCTTAGTGGCGTGAGGTGCTTGACAGGTTCTGTGAGGAAGAGCAGAAGGGGAGGCCTCACAACTCCTCCTGTTGTGATGTGGGAGAAGGTGAGGAGAGGTACACCTGTTTCTCCTCCCTCGCCCCTCATCCAGACTATGAACAAAAGCTTGACTCTGCTTCTGACGCACCACAGACCCACAACCTCGGCCACATCTGTGAAACATACAAGATCATCAAGAAGTAAGGGTTTGTTTAGGTTTATTGTGTGTGTGTGTGTGTGTGTGTGTGTGTGTGTGTGTGTGTGTGTGTGTTTAATTGTACCTTTTTCCTCCTCAGTCACATTTTTATGCTGCCCAGCCTGATTGTTTATCTTTCTGGGTGACAGAACCAGACCTTTCAGAAAGGGTACATTTCACTGTAGTAGATGGTGACTGTAGCTGTTTCCATCCGACTGGCGACAGATTTTAAATTTGCGCATTTTCCCACAAGTGGTGTGTTTCCACCAAACTGACTTGTAGTGCTTTTTTGTAGTGCACACAACATGTTTTTTTCCCTTCATTTTCCTGAATAAAAATCTAAAAATATGTAATGGTTTTCTTGAGTTGATGGAGAGGCGGACGAATACGCAGCGTGGTTACTATTCATGGTTCTTTAATAAAGCAACTACACATGAACAAACTAACAAAACAAGAAACGTGAAAAACCAAACCAGCCCTATCTGGTGCAAACACAGAGACAGGAACAATCACCCACAAAACCCAACACCAAACAGGCTACCTAAATATGGTTCCCAATCAGAGACAATGACTAACACCTGCCTCTGATTGAGAACCATATCAGGCCAAACACAGAAACAGACAAACTAGACACACAACATAGAATGCCCATTCAGATCACACCCTGACCAAACAAAACATACAAAGCAAACTATGGTCAGGGTGTGAGGTTTGCATTGTATCAAAGACCTTTACCAAAAGTTTAAAAACAATAGTATACAATAACTTTCACAAGTATCTTATTACAGCAGCTAGTTTAATCCAGGGACATTTGTACATAAATGTCTAACAAAGCCCTTTGACTGGTTTGGCTTGATTATCGAGTAAAACAAAGATGTAGTATACTGAGATGATCTTGTGATCTGTTCTCTCAGCTTCCATGTGGATCTCCCTGTCCAGAACTTAGTGGACCAATGCTGCCCCCTGCCAGCAGACCAGAGAACTGCATGTGTTCAGATACAGGTGAGTTCGACACTTAATAATGCAGGTTCACTCAGACAACCCCATATCTCATATTAACCAGGTTGTCCCATTGGGATAAAATGAACATGATTGGCCAGCAAGTGTCTACAGGATCTTAGACTGAGAGTTAGGTTAGTTATAAACAATTATTTTTATATTGTAGCTCTTTGCATGTTGCAGGCTTTTTGATATTGTTGTTTTCATAACTTCTCTCTTTGACTGTGAACCCAGCTGGTGATGCTGTCGCAGACACGCTGTCTTAAGGGGAAGCCCTCCTCTTCCTATGTCTTGCAGAAGTCCTGCCCTTCCTCCTCCTTCTCCCAGGACTCCCCTATGTGCCTCTCCAGACTGCTCATGAATGCCATCACCAAGGCAACCAAGTCTCCACACCTCAGAAAGAGGAAATTCCTCCTCACCTGATTTTGGTTTTACTCTGATGGCAGTGGGCCAATCCGAATTAGCGGTCAGGGCATTTCTGCAGTAGTCACTAGATAACCATGCCAGAAAGTATACAATTGGCTAATACAGAAGAACTGTTGAGCAAGTGCATGATTTAGTCAAACAGGGGTTAGGGTGTGGGTAAGAGTAAGCAGAATTTATAGTTAGAAAGTGCCATTTATTCCATATTTTCTAGCATGGCCAGATGACAACCAATTAATGTATGGTATCCGAGTGCACATAATATTTCAGTATTACTGTCCGTGTCTGTCATTAAGAGGGTGCTATAATGTTAGAACACCTGGAGAGCTGATATGAATATAAAAAAGAAGTGGTAATTCAAATGGTGATTTGTTTCGTAAAGCAGATATGTTTCAGATTTGTTAGTTGTATTTTTCATATAGCTCCAGAACTGCTATTTCACAAAATTCCTGAACTTATATACATTTTACAGACCCTGTAAGTTTTACATTGGTTATCTTGTTATTAGTCCAATCCTTCAGCTCCATTCAACCCTTCCCATCTCCCATCTATCTCTCAACACCATCCATTTTGGATTTCTATTTGCCATATATTTTTCAACTGTGCTGTGATGCTTGACATAAGTACTGAACCTTTCTCTTATCATAGCTTCTACATATTGTAAATTAAAAATAAACATTTTTGCTAAAATAATTATTATATTATTGATTGATTGACTATCGCTTGTCAAATCATCCAGTATTGCTATCTGCAACGTTAGTTCTAGGCAAATGTTACAATTATTCAGCCATTCCTAGACCTGTGACCAAAAACGAGCAACATATGGACAATAACCAAATAAATGATCTAATGACTCTGCCTCCTCACAGCAGAGCTGGGAAGATTGTAATCCCCCATATACATAACATTATATTGGTTGCAAGAATTTTGTATAGAAATTTAAATTGAAAAAATTCGAAGTTTTGAATCCGGCGTTGTTTTGTTTATCAATTCATAAACCATGTGCCATGGAATGGGTATATCGAAAATCTCTTCCCAACTATTTTGCAATTCATATGTCACAGCTGTCAGTTTTTGGTCCCTAAATGAAATTGGTATATGTTTTTATTTATCACACTTTTCTTTAACCATTTATGTTCTTTAATACAGGGCCGACATACAAGTTCATTTCCCCCCCTTCTACTTCCCTCTTCCATTTTTGTGGTAATGCTGCAATTAGTTGGTTGTAGTTTTGGGTAGAGCCGACATTTCCATATGTCTGTGTTAGCTGCATGTGTGACATAACTCCACCAGTCCTATTTATGATATCATTCACTAAAATTATATCTTTTGAAAAAAAAAAATCGAAAAAAATGTTTTATCAATAAGTATATTTGAGTTTAACCACAATATTTGTTGTATTGTTTTTCTGTCTTTTCAGGTGGATTAAACTGAAATTGCAACCAACTTTCTAAGGCTTGTTTAAAAAATAACGATATTTTGGAGAAGATTTCCTTTTCAAACAACCGAAAGTGAGCAGGTGTAACCTGAATAAAGGGGAAAAGGCCCTTCCTGAACATAGGATGAGACATTCGTACCAATTTACTAGAGAACCAGTTTGGATTGAAGTGTAACTTTTGTATGACTGATGCCTTTAGTGAGAGGTCTAATGCTTTAATATTTAATAATTTCTGCCCTCCGAATTCATATTCGTTATATAAATAGACCCTTTTAATTTTGTCTGGCTTGCCATTCCAAATAAAATTGAATATTTGTTGTTCATAAAATTAAAAAGCAGGTCTCGAGGTGTACACAAAACCATAAGCAAATAGGTCAACTGTGATATGACTAAAGAGTTAATCAGGGTGATTTTTCCACAAATAGACAGGTATTTTCCTTTCCATGGTAGCAAGATTGTATATATTTTTTGCGAACTTTATATAAAAATGTATTGGAGTGAGATCATTTCTTTCTTTTGGGATTTGTATACCGAGTATGTCCAAATCTCTGATAGAAAAAGTATCTAGATCCTCTATGAGACCGTGGAGAGATTATAATTGTGGTTTTAAAAGAAAACATGATTCATCAACATACAATGAATGACACCTTAGTTTTTAAGCCACGGATTTCTAATCTCTTAATATTATTGTTCGATCTAATTTTAACAGCTAACATTTCGATGGCAATAATAAATAGATATGCCGATAGTGGACAATCTTGTTTTACTCCTCTAGATAATAAATAATGTCTACATCTCAGAAAGTTTGAAACTATTTTACACCTAGGGTTACTATACATAACTTTAACCCAATTTATAAGAGATTCTCCAAAATTGAAATATTGTAGACATTTATATATAAACTCCAGTCGTACTTTATCAAAAGCCTTTTCAATATCAGCTATGAAAACCAGGCCTGGTGTCCCCGATATTTCATGGTAATTCTATTGTTTCCAGGACTTGTCTTATATTATCTCCAAAGTACCGTCCATGTAAAAAACCTGTCTGATTAGGATGAATAATGTCTGACAATTATTTTTAAATTCTATGCGCCAAGCATTATGTTAGGATTTTTGCATCACAACACTGAAGTGTAAGAGGTCTCCAATTTTTTAAATGGACTTTATCTTTATATATACCACTTGGATCCTGTTTCAATAATAATGATATCAGACCTTCTTGTTGCGTGTCTGATAATCTACCATTTATATAGGAGTGGTTAACGATATTTTAATGTTGATATCATTCCCAATGAAGAATATTTTATGTTAAGGTTAAAAACGTATTATTTTCAGGCTACTAAACAACTATTGATTTATAACCACGGAGAGTTACGCAAGTCGGAAAGAAAACAGTTTCAACATCATCAAATCATGCTTAGTCTAATACAGTGACAACTAAAAATAATTTGGTCCAATCGACATACGCTAAATATGATGTGGCTGTCCATGGTTCTGATTTGTGCATGCACGCACATTTTTACTCACCCTACTTGTAAAGAAACGCCAATGCCATTCTCCTCTCTTTCATGTTGACGAAACGGTCTATGACTCTGTCATACAGTACACGCCTTTATTTTTCGTTGTCCTAGGCTACCTGGCTAAAACGCATGTTCCATAGCCTGACTTGCTTTCAAGGGAAACGATGAGCCAGCTAGTTAACATTAACCTTCTACATCTAGCTACATATTGAACTTCCATCCTCTCAGGCATGCGGAACAATGTAAATTAACTATGGGAAAAGCTCCCCTTTTCCAATAGGTGCATGATAAAGGTATTTTAGAATGTCATGCAGAATGTCATGTGCCTTTTACTGAGGAGTGACTTCTGTCTGGCCGCTCTACCGTAAAGGCATGTTTGGTGGAGTACTGCAGAGAAGGGAGAACCTTCCAGAAGGACAACCATCTCCACAGAGGAACTCTGGAGTTATTTTTCCATTTAAGAATGATGGAGGCCACTGTGTTTTTGGGGACCTCCAATGCTGCAGAAATGTTTTGGTCCCTTCCCCAGATCTGTCACTCGACACAATCCTGTCTCTGAGCTCTATGGACAATTCCTTCGACCCCATGGCTTGGTTTTTGCTCTGACGTGCACTGCCAACTGTGGGACCTTATATAAACAGATGTGTGCCTTTCCAAATCATATCCAATCAAATTAAAGTACCACGGGTGGATTCCAAGTTGTAGAAACATCTCAAGGATGATCAATGGAAACAGGAAGTCCCTGAGCTCAATTTCGAATCTCATAGAAAAGGATCAGAATACTTACAGCACCAGTCAAAAGTTTGGACACACATGCTAAGCATATGTGGGAACTTCTTCAAGACTGTTGGAAAGCATTCCAGATCAAGGTGGTTGAGAGAATGCTAAGAGTGCAAATCTGTCATCAAGGCAAAGGGTGGCTACTTTGAAGAATCTCAAATATAAAATAGATTTTGATTTGTTTAACACATTTTTGATTACTACATAATTCCATATGTGTTATTTCATAGTTTTGATGTAATCACTATTATTCTACAGTGTAGAAAATAGTAAAAATATAGAAAAACCCTGGAATGAGTAGGTGTGTCCAAACTTTTGACTGGTACGGTATGGAAATAAGGTATTTGTTATTTATTTGTAATATATTAGCAAAAGATTACAAAAACCTGTTTTTGCTCTCTGAATATTGGGTATTGTTTGTAGATTGAGAATTTGTTTTCTTTAATCCATTTTAGAATAAGGCTGTAATGTAACAAAATGTGGAAAAATTGTTTTTTTTGTTAATGAAAAAATAGTGCGCACATGCAGCTATCTCAGAAATCGTTTGGAGGAAATATCCTTTATATTTTATTCAGCTATGTTCAATTGCATTCTTCATACTATTGAATGCCACGGAAGTCTAAGACAATCTTGTCTGCTAAATGAACTAGTGTAGCCCACAGCCATATGGCATAGCCTGATCAGGGACTAACATAAGGACAACTGAGTATGCTATTCTGTTCTACATTTTCTTCATATCATGTTTCTTTAGACCTGCCGATAATACATTTATTGGATTTATTGTGATGGTGTAGGCCAGGTATTCCCAAATTGGGGTACGCAATGCCGTCGGGAGTACGCCAAATAAAAGTGTGATTCACATTTAAAAAATGTTCTTCACATTTTCAAACAGTCCGTGTTATATTTTTCAACGGGGCTATACATTTGGTTGAGTTTTTTGTTCTCGCCTTAGTAGCCTCGTTTCACTGCCAAAAAATAAAATGAAACCATCTAGTGTTCAGCGAAATAACAACACAATGTCAAATACAGGTAGCCTAGTCAAATAATTAACATCACGTTGACCGTTACTCTCTCGCGGGAATTCCACTATGTAGCCAAACGTAGCTGCTGCTTATTCCGTTAGCTCGAAAATGGATAAATGGTTAAAAAAAGTCCCACGTCCATGGAGACACATACCAGCTCTAATGGTGGTACTGTTACTACCAGCAGTACTGCACCTATTGACGACACAAGTTGATCCGCTTCCACGAGCACATCCAATGCTAGCATAATTAATTCTACATTTTTTGTCAGCCCAGGTTGCATGGACACTTGACAGTTTTGAAGCTGATGCAGCCGAAGAGCTACTGCCTCCTTACCCGGGAAAGCACCGAACAACAGACAGGGACATTGGACCATCGAAGAGGCGCAAATATGATGAGAACTACATTGATTTGGGGTTCACTTATATTGGGAGCAGTGCCTCTCCTCAGCCACAGTGTGTTATATGTGCAAAAGTACCATCTCACAACTCGATGACACCTTACCTCTTGCGCAGACATTTAGAAACAAGCCACAGGAGTTTTTTGAGCGATAATTAAAAGAAGACTTTCGAGTAGTAAGACATGTATAAAAGCAACAAATAGCATTAATAAGAAGGGTCTAGAATCTAGATGCGTCTTACAGTGGGGCAAAAAAGTATTTAGTCAGCCACTAATTGTGCAAGTTCTCCCACTTAAAAAGATGAGAGAGGCCTGTCATTTTCATCATAGGTACACTTCAACTATGACAGACACAATTAGAAAATAAAATCCAGAAAATCACATTGTAGGATTTTTTTATGAATTTATTTGCAAATTACATTTGAGTGTGCACTGACCCTGGTGCTAGAGAGAGTACGCAGCCAGAGTTTGAATGTTTGAAGGGGTACGGGACTATAAAAAGTTTGGGAAGAAGGCTATATTAAAGGCTATATTAAATGGATTTATTAGTCTTTTTCAAATGTTGTTCCAAAGGTCTGCATCAGTGGTTGTAGGCTATGCTATGTGTGGAAGTCAGGAGATGCTAAATGTGTTCATGTAGGCCTAATCAACTGTGAATTACTGTCAAGTTATTTGCATGACAATCACCGGCAGACATTTCATGACCTCCACAGCCCTCGTTTAGGGTTCATGTTAGGTTCAAATGGTCCTTTTTTTATGGCAATTAATGACTACATGTATTGTGTCCTTTCCTCCCAGGTCCCAGCCCGGTCCGCGTACTATCAGAGGGGAGAAGCACAAGAAGAGGCCCCCAAGCTACTCCCAGAGACTCTGACATCAGCTTCCCCCCTGGACGCCCCACTTTCGACAACATCGGATTGGTCTGCCGTCTACGCAAGCACCGCCCTCTCTATACCCCCAAGTGCCTGCCACGTACAGGCTTTGGCTGGCTGGCCCGCCAATCAAAGGCCGTGAACCGCCTGGAGAGAGGGTTCAAACACTGCTGTAAGGGACAGGAGGATGTGCTACCCTGTGCTGAGGGAAAGGTAAGGAGCAGTGTGTGTGGGCTATGTGCTATGGCCTGCTTACCTGCACTTGTCAACATGGGAAAAGTAAGGATCCAATTCATACCTATGCTGAAGAAGGCTACTAAACAGAAATATCTGTATAAACTATCCTCTATACAGTGAAAAATAATATATATTTTATATATATCTCTCTCCTCTCTTAGTGGCGTGAGGTGCTTGACAGGTTCTGTGAGGAAGAGCAGAAGGGGAGGCCTCACAACTCCTCCTGTTGTGATGTGGGAGAAGGTGAGGACAGGTACACCTGTTTCTCCTCCCTCGCCCCTCATCCAGACTATGATCAAAAGTTCGACTCTGCCTCTGCCGCACCACAGACTCACACCCTCAGACACATCTGTGAAACATACAAGGTCATCAAGAAGAAGTAAGTGTGTTTGTTTAGCATTATTTTGTGTGTGTGTGTGTTTAATTTAACAAGTGGTGTGTTTAATTTCACAAGTGGTGTGTTTCCACCAAACTGACTTGTAGTGATTTTTGTAGTGCACACAACATGTTTTTTTCCCTTCATTTTCCTGAATAAAAATCTAAAGATCAGTGTGTTTCCATCATATTTCCAACTCTACTGATAGATTTATCACAGAAACGGTTGTTATAAATAGTAAATGTGTCAACTCTGGTCTTGGCACAATCGCTCGAGCCAACAACTAGCAGATACAGTGTGGGTAAGCTAGTCTACATGATGAGATTTATTATGGATAACAGTGACCAATATTTACATTTTTTTTCAAATGTCAGTCAATCATCAATCATCATGTCACCAGAATAAGACCCTCAATATTTATTGGAAAGGAACATCAAGCTCATCACTGTGCACTTTCACTACCCTGTGAAGTTGATCATTTATTTAATCTGTAGCCTAATAAACTGTATAGTTTCCTGAGTCGTAGTGGAAGGACCACACCATATCACGTGACTACAAAATCACTTTTCTATGATGGTTATTATATCAATATTAGCACATAAAGCTGTTTCCAACCGCCATTTCTCACATAATACATTTTACCTACACAAAACGATCCCACCATGTCAAACGAACAGTTATCTGTTGGCATTTATAACATTTCACTGAAACCTCCTGTTTCCATTACAGTTGTTGTGGTTTTGTTTTATACGGTATGACCTTACTCGCAGTAAAACTGTGGATGGAAACGTGGTTAATGACATTATAATTCCAGATTTGCATTGTATCAAAGACCTTTACCAAAAGTTTAAAAACAATAGTATACAATAACTTTCACAAGTATCTTATTACAGCAGCTAGTTTAATCCAGGGACATTTGTACATAAATGTCTAACAAAGCCCTTTGACTGGTTTGGCTTGATTATCGAGTAAAACAAAGATGTAGTATACTGAGATGATCTTGTGATCTGTTCTCTCAGGTTCCCTGTGGCTCTCCCTGTCCAGAACTTAGTGGACCAATGCTGCCCCCTGCCAGCAGACCAGAGAACTGCATGTGCTCAGATACGGGTGAGTTCGACACTTAATAATGCAGTTTCACACAGACAACCCCATATCTCATATTAACCAGGTTGTCCCATTGGGATGAAATGAACATGATTGGCCTTCAGGTGTCTACAGGATCTTAGACTTAAAGTTATATTTTAGGTCTAAGGATATAGCAGGCGTTTTGATATTGTTGTTTTCATAACTTCTCTCTTTGACTGAACCCAGCTAGTGATGCTGGCACAGAGACGCTGTTCTGCAGAGAACCCTCCTCCCCTGCTGTCTTCCAGAAATTCTGCCCTCCCTCCTCCCAGGACGCCCCTATGTGCCTCTCTGGCCTGCTCATGAATGCCATCACCAAGGCAACCAAGTCCCCACGCCTCAGAAAGAGGAAATGCCCCCTCGCCTGATTTTTGTTGTTGTTGACTTTTCACTCTGATGGCAGTGGGCCAATCTGTCAGGGGATTTGTGAAGTACTACACAACTACATGACCATGATAGAATTGGCTAATACAGAAGAACTGTTGAGCAATTGCATGATTTAGTCAAACAGGAGTTAGGGTGTGGGTAAGAGTAAGCAGAATTTATGGTTAGAAAGTTACATTTATTCCATATTTTCTAGCATGGGGAGATGACAACCAATTAATGTATGGTATCCGAGTGTACATAATATTTCAGTATTCGCTACATATTCGTCGCAAGACCCACTGGCTCCAGGTCGTCTACAAGGCCATGCTAGGTAAAGCTCCGCCTTATCTCAGTTCACTGGTCACGATGGCAACACCCATCCGTAGCACGCGCTCCAGCAGGTGTATCTCACTGATCATCCCTAAAGCCAACACCTCATTCGGCCGCCTTTCATTCCAGTACTCTGCTGCCTGTGACTGGAACGAATTGCAAAAATCGCTGAAGTTGGAGACCTTTATCTCCCTCACCAACTTCAAACATCAGCTATCTGAGCAGCTAACCGATCGCTGCAGCTGTACATAATCTATTGGTAAATAGCCCACCCATTTTCACCTACCTCATCCCCACAGTTTTTATTTATTTACTTTTCTGCTCTTTTGCACACCAATATCTCTACCTGTACATGATCATTTATCAATCCAGTGTTAATCTGCAATATTGTAATTATTCGCCTACCTCCTCATGCCTTTTGCACACATTGTATATAGACTCCCCTTTTTTTTCTACTGTGTTATTGACTTGTTAATTGTTTACTCCATGTGTAACTCTGTGTTGTCTGTTCACACTGCTATGCTTTATCTTGGCCAGGTCGCAGTTGTAAATGAGAACTTGTTCTCAACTAGCCTATCTGGTTAAATAAAGGTGAAATAAAATAAAAAAATAAAATATTACTGTCAGTGTCTGTCATTAAGAGGGTGTTATAATGATAGAACACCTGGAGAGCTGACATATCTGCTTTATGAATTAAATCACCATTTGTATGACCACTTATTTTTATATTCATGTTTCAGATTTGTTAGTTGTATTTTCTTATAGCTACAGAACTGCTAGTCCAATTCTCCTGTTCTAACATTTGAAATAAATCTTTATATTTTCAAAATGTTTCCTGTGCCATGTCGTAATCATTTTGGAGTGAAGCACTGCCAGTTATTGTAATTTGTCATTATCTGACACATGAACAACATTGAAATGATTATTTGAATAAACTGAAATGTTGAGGGAAGTGGACTTTATGTTATAGTGACTGTGTGACTGACATTTATCCACTAAGTTAGTGTAGTAGAACTTGCATTAATAGAGACAGACAGGGTCCTCACTAGCTGTCACAGCCACAGAGTTTAGCCCAAAGCCTGGCAGATGGCAATATTGAGTGGTTTCACCTCACCGTCCAAAGGCATTGTATGAAGCCGGTTATTTACACTTGTATCCCCGACCGGTTCTTACATGAAACATTCTCCATTCAGGCTGCAAAGGCATCGATTTCCTCAATTTGATTTAGTAGCGAGAAGGCAGAAAAATATGGGGAAAATATGTGCTTTCTTTATGACACTATTTTCCACCACCATGCCAAAGTTGCTAAGAATGTTAGTCCCAGATGTTGTATATTGCATTCAGCCAGTCAGGTTGCAGATGTCTGTACACCCCACCCATAGCAGCGATGGAGGATGTTTCTGGTTTTCAGGGACACAGTATTTTTTTAACTAACTTTTGTTCCCCCTGAAAAACAGAAGTGGGGACTCCGCTCAGGCTTCTTTCTATGCCTGCTATGTTAGTTTACCCCTGGCTGAACTGGGAGGGCAACATCAGGGAAGAGCGCGCTTGTTTGAAATGGAAAAGTGTTGCAGTAGCTTTTGATAAAGAAGAACATCAAGACGAAGATTGTGGAGATTGTGACAGCCGGCTAAATGGCATCCCTTGAGAATGCAAGAACAAGATGTATGTCAGGAGAAGTGCAGTATTATCATAAGGAGGTGTATATTTGGAATACGGAGGAGGAATGGAGGGAAAAGAGAGGCAGAGGAGGTCTAAGAGAGAGAGAGGAAGGAAGAGGCTGAGCTTGAGTTGGTTACAAATGGCGGAAAAAAGGGAGATCATTTGTTAAAGAAGAATTGTAGAAAGTGTAAGCAGATTGAGCTGAAGACAGGAGGAGAAATGGAAATGAATGAGGTTGAAGTATCGGAGGTGGTCGGTGTGGTGAAGTTCTCTGAGCCCAAGGGTCAGGATAAAGAGGAGTGTGACAGTAGGAGTGAAGTTTTGGGAAAAACTGTTTGGTTTGGTTATGTGTTCATGGTGAGTTTTCTAATTAAAAAACCATGGACAACTACTGCGCTGCATTTTGGTCCACCTCTCCTTCATCAGAAGAATCCCGTGACACACCATTGAAAGGATTGATTACTGGGTTAACAGTAAATGTAAAAGTTGACCAACTGAAGGGGAAGATTCCCAGTGTTTGTGCTGCTGAGTCATTGTCTGTTCTTTTGAGTTTTGATGTTGAGTCTTTGCCCAATAAAGTGATGTGAGAATTTTTAAGGTATCCTGTACAATATTTTGTGCCGAATACATTACGTTGTTACAGGTGTCAAGCTTTTGGGCATGTGGCAGCAGTGTGTTGGAAGGAGATTCCGAGTTGTGAGAAGTGTGCAGAAGGGCATGAGACAAAGGAATGTGTAGCATTGGGGAAGGTATATATCCCAAATATATATATCCCATTTAGCAGACGCTTTTGTCCAAAGCGACTTACAAGTCGGCTGGGGCCACTACTTTTACATATGGGTGGCCCCAGCGGGAATCGAACCCACGACGCTTGGCGTTGCAAGCGCCATGCTCTACCGACTGAGCCACACAGGATGTGTCAGTTGTAGGGGTGCCGATGGGGCTGAGGATCAAAAATGTCCAGTGCAAGAGAGGCAGGTTGAGGTTTCCAGGGTTAGAGTAGTGCAGAAGTTGAGATATATTGAGGCATTGAAGAAAGTAGAGTAAGATAGGTCAAGGGGAGGGATCCTGATAGGAGTGGTGTGAGTTGTAGATCTGTACCAGTACAGGGGGACATGCCAACAAGTAATATACGTTTCTGGAAGATAGGATTTTGGGCATTTATAGCAATGGTTATCAACTGTAGGGATGGAACCTAAGGGTCCTGTGTGGCTCAGTCGGTAGAGCATGGCGCTTGCAACGCCAAGCGTCGTGGGTTCGATTCCCGCTGGGGCCACCCATATGTAAAAGTAGTGGCCCCAGCCGACTTGTAAGTCGCTTTGGACAAAAGCGTCTGCTAAATGGGATATATTTATTTATTTATTCATAGAAAAATGAGGTTGTGGTGGCAACTGCAGAGAGATATTTGGGTGTGCGTGCTTGACATTAGACGAATTACAGGATGTGTTAAGGTTGTTGGCCTGAGGTAGGACTAAAAAGATTTAAATAGTGGAGTAGGGTAATTTTTATTCATTTTTTTTGTAGTTGGTAGGATATTTGTTTATTTTTTTTTCAAGCAAAGTATAAGGGAGTTGTACTCCAGTCTAGTAGGTGGCGGTAATGCAAGTTTATTGGATGCCAACCGCCGTTAAACGTCACCGAAGAAGAGCGCAACATCAGGAACTAGCATTAGCAACTCTATCATGGTGGTGGCAAATGGTGTTTCATAAAGAAAGTATGCATATTATCTCTGCCCCCCCATCGCCATTAAATCGATGTCTTTGCAGCCTTATTTAGAATGTTTTATGTACGAACCGGTCTAAGGGAGATACACAAAGTCTTAAACCAGCCTATTTCTACAATTGATCTTCTTACATTTTTATTTTAAATCTAACCAGAACCACACTGCCGACTGTATGTCTAACCTTAACCCCAAATTAAGACCAAATAGCACATTTTGGATTTCATATATTTTTACGATATAGCCCATTTTGACTTTGCCGCTGGCCATCTACGAGCTGGGTGGATACCCATACCAAAGATTTCTCTGTTCTGATACCGGCCAATCCAAAATGGCGACCGCCGTTCCAGTTGATTCGGGATTGACTGCTCCGACAGGTATCTATAACTAATTTAGGTCTCCGTCAATCTAATTAACGTAACTACAGATTCAGCACAGCCTGTAGCTGAATATGGTAATTTTGTCTGAATTTAACTAACTTCATTTCTCCTGTCTGAGCGAGCTAACGTTATCACAGTTGCTGTTAGCTAGTTTGCTAACATCAACAAACGGATCGGATGGTTTGCGTTATAGCTAGCTAGGCATCTAACGTTACACGCTTGAAATTGGGTCATGTACTTTATGGTGTTTGTATTAAGGGCTTGGGATGGGATAGCCGCACACCCGAAAATTTGGTTATTTTCAATCAGTTGTTGTTAATGTTAGCTCACCCTGAATGGGGCAAATTCTCGAACTCCAGCAATGTTAATTAACTACAGTAACGTTAGTTGACTAATTTACTGCCTCTGTTAACTATTTGCCATGCTCGAAACCAGTGGGTCTTTGTTGATATTTTGTAATATTTGCCGCATCTCGTAGTAGGACGAAACACCTGTTAATTGATGTTAGCCGGCTAACTAGCCAACCCAACAAACTGAGGCCAGCCAGCAATGTTGGCTAGCAAACTAGGTGTGTGTTGAATATTTACTTGTGATGCCAGCACAATTGTTTTCGTGGATAGAATGTGGTGGTCATGTCTATGTTGTTGACACGGTAATGTTGTTCTACAGCTTTTGGACTCCTGACAAAATCAGGCAGTCACTAATCAATTAGGCTAAGTAATGTTAGTTTAGGGTGGAATGGATACAGATTTCGCTTCCATGGGATATTAAAAAAAAGAATATTAACTAGGCAAGTCAGTTAAGATCAAATTTGTATTTACAATGACGGCCTAGGGACAGTGGGTTAACTGCCTTGTTCAGGTGCAGAACGACAGAGTTTTACCTTGTCAGCTCGAGGGAATCGACCCTAGCACCCTTACAGTTACTAGCCCAACGCTCTAACCACTAGGCTACCTGCCACAACGGCTACCTGAGAATAAGCAATAATCTGAGTAATGTAGGTCTATGTGGTTGAAGAAGAGCCTTCTGCTCTATTATTCCAGCACATTTACAGAGAACTTCACTGGAAGTCACAGAGAGGAAGAGGAATTCACATGGAGTCCTGACTAGAGCTGGGAGATAAATCCATATCGTGTTAAATTGCCTGAATTGATGCGAGAACGATACGTTTATAACATTAATGTTCGCCACAGTTAAAAAAAATAATAATCATCCTTTATACTACTACTGGTTTGATGGTTGTAGTTATCAATTGTCCCATTAACAATCGCCCAATTTATTTCATTTCAAACTTCACATTTTTCTAGTATAGGCTATGGATCGAAATTAATGATATCAGCTAAATGCCTGCGATAAGTGATCAATGTTGAAAATGTTTGGTTTATTTCCCCAGGTCTAGAACTGACTGATTTGGTTTTTGGTTGTGGTCACATTATTCACTTGTTCAGAATCAGTTGATATCAGAGGTTATGATGTGAACATTGATGCTGGGTCAGGAAAGGAGAGTCTTCTCCACCTTTCTAAGCCTGTTATCGTACAGGCTCTTATCAGCTTGACTACGGTGTTTGTTACAGTTGATCTTCCCTTGGGACTGTAGTAGCTAGCCAGTTTGAGTCAGGTCATGAGAATAGACAGGTCTGTTTTGGTCCCGCAATAACGAGCCTGATTGCTTTATGGGGATCTAAGTCTGACAGGACTGCGAACTAGGCCAATGAACTTACACACACAAATGATACAGGGTGTTCTCACTATACAGTACCAGTCAAAAGTTTGGACACATTCATTGCAGTTTTTTTTAATTTATTTTTATTATAATTTTCAACATTGTAGAATAATAGTGAAGACATCAAAACAATGAAGTAACACATATGGAATCATGTAGTAACCAACAAAGTGTTAAACAAATCAAAATATATTTTATATTTGAGATTATTCAAATTAGCCACCCTTTGCATTGATGACAGCTTTGCACACTCTTGGCATTCTCTCAACCAGCTTCATGAGGAATGTTTTTTTTTGAAGGAGTACCCACATATGCTGAGCACTTTTTGGCTGCTTTTCCTTCACTCTATGGTCCAACTCATCCCAAACCATCTCAATTGGGTTGAGGTCGGCTGATTTTGGAGGCCAGGACATCTGATGCAGCACTCCATCACTCTCCTTGGTCAAATAGCCCTTACACTGCCTGGAGGTGTGTTTTGGGTCATTGTTCTGTTGAAAAACAAATGATAGTCCCACTAAGCCAAACCAGATGTGATGGCGTATCGCTGCATAATGCTGTGGTTGCCATTCTGGTTAGGTGTGCCTTGTATTCTGAATAAATCACTGACAGTGTCACCAGCAAAGAACCATCACACCTCTCCCATGCTTCAAGGTGGGAACCACATATGCAGAGATCATCTATTCACCTACTCTGCGTCTCACAAAGACATGCTGGTTTTGAACCAAACATTTCACATTTGGACTCATCAGACCAAAGGACAGATTTCTACCGGTCTAATGTCCATTGGTTGTTTTTCTTGGCTCAAGCAAGTCTCTTCTTCTTATTGGTGTCCTTTTAGTAGTGATTTGTTTGCAGCAATTCAACCATGAAGGCCTGATTCACTCTGAATTGTCTGCTGAACATTTGATGTTGAGATGTCTGTTACTTGAACTCTGTGGAGCATTTATTTGGGCTGCAATTTCTGAGGCTGGTAACTAATGTACTTATCCTGAACTTGAGCTTATGTTGGGGGGTCGGTAGTTAGCCTAGTGGTTAGAGCGCTGGGCCAGTAACTGGAAGGTTGCTGGATCGAATCCCCAAGCTGACGAGGTAAAAATCTGTTGTCCTGCCCCAGAACCCGCTGTTCTTAGGCCATCATTGTAAATAAGAATTTGTTCTCAACTGACTTGCCTAGTTAGACAAAGGTCAAATAAAAATCCTCTGCAGCAGGGGATTTTTATTTGACCTTTGTCTAACTAGGCAAGTGAGTTGAGAACAAATTCTTATTTACAATGATGGCCTAAGAACAGCGGGTTCTGGGGCAGGACGACAGATTTTTTTGGCACTATTGGCATTCTTTCAACCAGCTTCATGAGGTAGTCACCTGGAATGCAATTCAATTAGCAGGTCTGCCTTGTTAAACGTTCATTTGTGGAATTTCTTTCCTTCTTAATGCATTTGAGCCAAATCAGTTTCTTCAAGTGCAGTCACAAAAACTATCAAGCACTATGATGAAACTGGCGCTCATGGGTCTTCCTTTCCTTTGGTGGTCCTCATGAGAGCCAGTTTCATCATAGTGCTTGATAGTTTTTGTGACTGCACTTGAAGAAACTGATTTGGCTCAAATGCATTAAGAAGGAAAGAAATTCCACAAATGAACGTTTAACAAGGCAGACCTGCTAATTGAATTGCATTCCAGGTGACTACCTCATGAAGCTGGTTGAAAGAATGCCAATAGTGCCAAAGCTGTCATCAAGGTTAAGGTGGCTACTTTGAAGAATCTCAAATCTGAAATATTTTGATTTGTTTAGCTTTTTTGGTTACTACATGATTCCATATGTGTTATATCATAGTTTTGATGTCTTCACTATTATTCTGCAATGTCGAAAAAAGTAAAAATAAAAACCCTGGAATGAGTAGGTGTTCATACTTTTGACTGGTACTGTATAAGTTCATAAATTAGGCCAATAACCAGCACATTTACTCTAGTCTGTCAGACAAAAATAGGGGAGTGTCCCATATTATTGCTCTACATGCAGGCTACAGTACAGGCTGCTAGCAGGCAAACAGCCAACATGCGTTTTGAACTGAACTGCGCTGGCAGTGGGAGATATGTTTAGTATGCACGCACCCTCATTGTAACTGTGGAAATGTTTCGACACAATGTCGAACTAGGATGTTATTGAAATCCTATTGTAAAAACAAGCTTTTCTTAAATGAAGCCCTGCTTGTTTCTAGATCTCTGTAGTAGAGGTCGACTTTTTAATCGGAATGGCCGACTAATTCGGGCCGATTTCAAGTTTTCATAACAATCGGAAATCTGTATTTTTGGGCACCGATTTGGCAGGTTTTTAAAAATTTTTTTTTTTTTACACCTTTATTTAATCTTTGTTTAACTAGGCAAGTCAGTTAAGAACACATTCTTATTTTCAATGACGGCCTAGGAACAGTGGGTTAACTGCCTCTTTCAGGGGCAGAACGACAGATTTTCACCTTGTCAGCTCGAGGGACCCAATCTTGCGACCTTACAGTTAACTAGTCCAACGCTATAATGACCTGCCTCTCTAGTTGCACTCCACAAGGAGACTGAATTCTGTAAGCCAAGGTAAGTTGCCAGCTAGCATTAAACGTATAAAAACAATCAATCAATCATAATCACTAGTTAACTACACATGGTTGATGATATTACTAGATATTATCTAGCGTGTCCTGCGTTGCGTATAATCTGACTGAGCATACAAGCATCTAACTGAGCGCTGGTAGGGAGAAGCAGGCGCGTAAACATTCATTCAAACAGCACTTTCTTTGCGTTTTGCCAGCAGCTCTTCGTTGTGCGTCAAGCATTGCGTTGTTTATGACTTCAAGCCTATCAACTCCCGAGATGAGGCTGGTGTAACCGAAGTGAAATGGCTAGCTAGTTAGCATGCGCTAATAGCGTTTCAAACGTCACTCGCTCTGAGCCTTGGAGTGTTTATTTCCCTTGCTCTGCATGGGTAACGCTGCTTTGAGGGTGGCTGTTGTCATTGTGTTCCTGGTTTGAGCCCAGGGAGGAGCAACGAGAGGGACGGAAGCTATACTGTTACACTGGCAATACTAAAGTGCCTATAAGAACATCCATTAGTCAAAGGTTAATGAAATACGAATGGTATAGAGGAAAATAGTCCTATAATTCCTATAATAACTACAAACTAAAACTTCTTACCTGGGAATATTGAAGACTCATGTTGAAAGGAACCACCAGCTTTCATATGTTCTGAGCAAGGAACTTAAACGTTAGCTTTCTTACTTGGCACATATTGCACTTTTACTTTCTTCTCCAACACTTTGTTTTTGCATTATTTAAACCAAATTGAAAATGTTTCATTGATTTGATTGATTTAATATATTAAATTATTTAAATTATTTAATATATTACGTTAAAATAAGTGTTGATTCAGTATTGTTGTAATTGTCATTATTACAAATAAAAAATAAAAAAATCAGCCGATTAATCGGTATCGCCTTTTTTGGTCCTCCAATAATCGGTATCGCCTTTTTTGGTCCTCCAATAATCGGTATCGACGTTGAAATATCATAATCGATCGACCTCTACTCTGTAGCATGTGGTCCATTTAGGCTAATTTAGAGGCGAGCAATGTGATTGAGGCCTAATTTGGTTGCATGCATGCCTTCTTCATGTGTAACTGGTTGTAGTTGTTTTGTATCTTCCATAGACATTAGGACTCAGTTCTGGAGGAGAGCCTTGCAGAGAGGTATCTGCATGATGTTGCAGTGTGTGTTTGTGTGTGAGATAGTGGCTGAGCGTGTGCTTCGTTCCTGTGAGTGCCTCTTACAGGCATTGCATTACAGGGCCTTGTGGCATTTGAGCAAGCTGAGTGCAAGCAAAGAATGAGTGGACCAAATACAGGCTGTTAATGGTTGTTTTCTATTGTTCGTGTTTGCTTTCTATTGTGTGTGCAATGCATTTTGCAGTGAAATGGCTACAACATGGTTTAGCAAGACACAGTGCCTCTCCACTCCCTGAAAGAACTAATCCTTGTGGTGTTTGCTCAAGTAATGTGGATTGGTTTAATTGATTGATTTCATCCATCTCACAATTTGAATAGGCCTAGCCTAATATCACAGACAAGTAGCCGTTAGGCTGTTTCCTGTTTTGCTATCAGTACACCACCTTTCCATGATATATTTTCAGTAGGTCTCCCTCCTCTTGCCTCTCACTGTCCTCAACATAACTCTGACCTGCCCACACTATTACAATAACAGCAGACAAGTTTTTTGCCAACTGGTTGTAATTTTATAATATTTCAACACATGTTGAAACTCAGAAATAGCAGTTGCTATTGGTTACAGGCCTGAAGTTCTCATGGAGTGGGTGAGAAGGCGAATCTCACACACGCACACAATTTTAATGGTGAATCCTTTTGTGGGGAGCACATATTTCAAGCATTGTCATGACGATGTGATAACATTGAGAAAATACCAGACATATTTTGCTTCTAGATTTTTCACACGTGTTTGCTGTGTTTCTCTATGTTGGCATGTTTGCTGCACAAATTGACAATGTTTTACAATAGGCTATTGGATGTTATCTCTTGTGCTGGATAAAGTTGGGGCTGGGCCTGGGGTCTGCAGGGTTGAATTTATTCTTAGAGAGGATTGGTAATGAGCACATCCCTACCAAAAAGGAAGATGGCAACTCGGTGAGTCACAGGGAAAGTCCCAAGCTTAGTTTGGATTATGGAAAAAGTTTAGTCATTGCCTGTGATAGAGGACCCAGTGGTCTAGGGACAGTATCAGACTGGAGTTATGTCTGCCAGAGACCTGTGGTAGAGGACCCAGTGGTCTAGGGACAGTATCAGACTGGGGTTATATCTGCCAGAGACCTGTGGTAGAGGACCCAGTGGTCTAGGGACAGTATCAGACTGGAGTTATGTCTGCCAGAGACCTGTGGTAGAGGACCCAGTGGTCTAGACACAGTATCAGACTGGAGTTATGTCTGCCAGAGACCTGTGGTAGAGGACCCAGTGGTCTAGGGACAGTATCAGACTGGGGTTATGTCTGCCAGAGACCTGTGGTAGAGGACCCAGTGGTCTAGGGACAGTATCAGACTGGGGTTATGTCTGCCAGAGACCTGTGGTAGAGGACCCAGTGGTCTAGGGACAGTATCAGACTGGAGTTATGTCTGCCAGAGACCTGTGGTAGAGGACCCAGTGGTCTAGGGACAGTATCAGACTGGGGTTATGTCTGCCAGAGACCTGTGATAGAGGACCCAGTGGTCTAGACACAGTATCAGACTGGGGTTATGTCTGCCAGAGACCTGTGGTAGAGGACCCAGTGGTCTAGACACAGTATCAGACTGGGGTTATGTCTGCCAGAGACCTGTGGTAGAGGACCCAGTGGTCTAGACACAGTATCAGACTGGGGTTATGTCTGCCAGAGACCTGTGGTAGAGGACCCAGTGGTCTAGACACAGTATCAGACTGGGGTTATGTCTGCCAGAGACCTGTGGAAGAGGACCCAGTGGTCTAGACACAGTATCAGACTGGGGTTATATCTGCCAGAGACCTGTGGTAGAGGACCCAGTGGTCTAGACACAGTATCAGACTGGGGTTATATCTGCCAGAGACCTGTGGTAGAGGACCCAGTGGTCTAGACACAGTATCAGACTGGGGTTATATCTGCCAGAGACCTGTGGTAGAGGACCCAGTGGTCTAGGGACAGTATCAGACTGGGGTTATGTCTGCCAGAGACCTGTGGTAGAGGACCCAGGGGTCTAGGGACAGTATCAGACTGGGGTTATGTCTGCCAGAGACCTGTGGAAGAGGACCCAGTGGTCTAGGGACAGTATCAGACTGGGGTTATGTCTGCCAGAGACCTGTGGTAGAGGACCCAGTGGTCTCGACACAGTATCAGACTGGGGTTATGTCTGCCAGAGACCTGTGATAGAGGACCCAGTGGTCTAGACACAGTATCAGACTGGGGTTATATCTGCCAGAGACCTGTGGTAGAGGACCCAGTGGTCTCGACACAGTATCAGACTGGGGTTATGTCTGCCAGAGACCTGTGATAGAGGACCCAGTGGTCTAGACACAGTATCAGACTGGGGTTATATCTGCCAGAGACCTGTGGTAGAGGACCCAGTGGTCTCGACACAGTATCAGACTGGGGTTATGTCTGCCAGAGACCTGTGGTAGAGGACCCAGTGGTCTAGACACAGTATCAGACTGGGGTTATATCTGCCAGAGACCTGTGGTAGAGGACCCAGTGGTCTCGACACAGTATCAGACTGGGGTTATATCTGCCAGAGACCTGTGATAGAGGACCCAGTGGTCTCGACACAGTATCAGACTGGAGTTATGTCTGCCAGAGACCTGTGGTAGAGGACCCAGTGGTCTAGGGACAGTATCAGACTGGGGTTATGTCTGCCAGAGACCTGTGGTAGAGGACCCAGTGGTCTAGGGACAGTATCAGACTGGGGTTATGTCTGCCAGAGACCTGTGGTAGAGGACCCAGTGGTCTAGGGACAGTATCAGACTGGAGTTATGTCTGCCAGAGACCTGTGGTAGAGGACCCAGTGGTCTAGGGACAGTATCAGACTGGGGTTATGTCTGCCAGAGACCTGTGATAGAGGACCCAGTGGTCTAGACACAGTATCAGACTGGAGTTATGTCTGCCAGAGACCTGTGGTAGAGGACCCAGTGGTCTAGGGACAGTATCAGACTGGGGTTATGTCTGCCAGAGACCTGTGGTAGAGGACCCAGTGGTCTAGGGACAGTATCAGACTGGGGTTATGTCTGCCAGAGACCTGTGGTAGAGGACCCAGTGGTCTAGGGACAGTATCAGACTGGGGTTATGTCTGCCAGAGACCTGTGGTAGAGGACCCAGGGGTCTAGGGACAGTATCAGACTGGGGTTATGTCTGCCAGAGACCTGTGGAAGAGGACCCAGTGGTCTAGACACAGTATCAGACTGGGGTTATATCTGCCAGAGACCTGTGGTAGAGGACCCAGGGGTCTAGACACAGTATCAGACTGGGGTTATATCTGCCAGAGACCTGTGGTAGAGGACCCAGTGGTCTAGGGACAGTATCAGACTGGGGTTATGTCTGCCAGAGACCTGTGGTAGAGGACCCAGTGGTCTAGACACAGTATCAGACTGGGGTTATATCTGCCAGAGACCTGTGGTAGAGGACCCAGGGGTCTAGGGACAGTATCAGACTGGGGTTATGTCTGCCAGAGACCTGTGGAAGAGGACCCAGTGGTCTAGGGACAGTATCAGACTGGGGTTATGTCTGCCAGAGACCTGTGATAGAGGACCCAGTGGTCTCGACACAGTATCAGACTGAAGTTATGTCTGCCAGAGACCTGTGGTAGAGGACCCAGTGGTCTAGGGACAGTATCAGACTGGGGTTATGTCTGCCAGAGACCTGTGGTAGAGGACCCAGTGGTCTAGACACAGTATCAGACTGGGGTTATGTCTGCCAGAGACCTGTGGTAGAGGACCCAGTGGTCTAGACACAGTATCAGACTGGGGTTATATCTGCCAGAGACCTGTGGTAGAGGACCCAGTGGTCTAGACACAGTATCAGACTGGGGTTATATCTGCCAGAGACCTGTGGTAGAGGACCCAGTGGTCTAGGGACAGTATCAGACTGGGGTTATGTCTGCCAGAGACCTGTGGTAGAGGACCCAGTGGTCTAGACACAGTATCAGACTGGGGTTATATCTGCCAGAGACCTGTGGTAGAGGACCCAGTGGTCTAGGGACAGTATCAGACTGGGGTTATGTCTGCCAGAGACCTGTGGTAGAGGACCCAGTGGTCTAGACACAATATCAGACTGGGGTTATATCTGCCAGAGACCTGTGGTAGAGGACCCAGTGGTCTAGACACAGTATCAGACTGGGGTTATATCTGCCAGAGACCTGTGGTAGAGGACCCAGTGGTCTAGGGACAGTATCAGACTGGGGTTATGTCTGCCAGAGACCTGTGGTAGAGGACCCAGTGGTCTAGACACAGTATCAGACTGGGGTTATATCTGCCAGAGACCTGTGGTAGAGGACCCAGTGGTCTAGGGACAGTATCAGACTGGGGTTATGTCTGCCAGAGACCTGTGGTAGAGGACCCAGTGGTCTAGGGACAGTATCAGACTGGAGTTATGTCTGCCAGAGACCTGTGGTAGAGGACCCAGTGGTCTAGACACAGTATCAGACTGGGGTTATGTCTGCCAGAGACCTGTGGAAGAGGACCCAGTGGTCTAGGGACAGTATCAGACTGGGGTTATGTCTGCCAGAGACCTGTGGAAGAGGACCCAGTGGTCTAGGGACAGTATCAGACTGGAGTTATGTCTGCCAGAGACCTGTGGTAGAGGACCCAGTGGTCTCGACACAGTATCAGACTGGAGTTATGTCTGCCAGAGACCTGTGGTAGAGGACCCAGTGGTCTAGGGACAGTATCAGACTGGAGTTATGTCTGCCAGAGACCTGTGGTAGAGGACCCAGTGGTCTAGGGACAGTATCAGACTGGGGTTATGTCTGCCAGAGACCTGTGGAAGAGGACCCAGGGGTCTAGGGACAGTATCAGACTGGGGTTATGTCTGCCAGAGACCTGTGGAAGAGGACCCAGTGGTCTAGGGACAGTATCAGACTGGAGTTATGTCTGCCAGAGACCTGTGGTAGAGGACCCAGTGGTCTAGACACAGTATCAGACTGGAGTTATGTCTGCCAGAGACCTGTGGAAGAGGACCCAGGGGTCTAGACACAATATCAGACTGGGGTTATGTTTTGCAGAGACTGGCGTATGTCCCTGTGTCGATGCCAAGAGTTCTCGTAACTTCCTCCGACCATCCTGATCTTTCCCTGTATCCGGTGTTCCCCATTAAACCTAATACCAGGCTATGTCCACTCATTGCTCTGTGTGTGTTTGTGGTGTGTTATGCAGCGAGTGGACACTTAACTTGTTGCCCTTCCACTGCTCTATGCTCTCTCTCACAGTATCTGCTCTGTGTGTGTGGTGTGTTATGCAGCGAGTGGACACTTAACTTGTTGCCCTTCCGCTGCTCTATGCTCTCTCTCACAGTATCTGCTCTGTGGTAGACTGTATGAGAGGGGATTTCTGCTGTAATACTATACTGTCTGGAGATGGAGAGGCACTAAGTAACAGATACTCAGTAAGGGTAGTTGTAACTAAATGTTGTAACTACAAACTACAACATTTGGTGTTTTAGAATTTAGTGAAAAGCGTCATACAAATGCAATGCATCCTGAGCAGTGACTGAAGTACAAGGGTTCCTGGATTGTTTTAGGCTTGAGGCAAAGGCCCAACCACAACAGCATCCAGGGCAGGCTGACATGGAAGCAACATTAGAGGGAAAAGTGGTGTAAATCTAGAGCACAATGTGAATGGGAGCAGCAGTTAGCCTAGGCCTATCCATTCCCGTGGCTGTGTAGGTCTAACCATGGCTCGGCATCTGTGGAAAATTACATGGTTGATGGCTGTTTTTGTAATTAACTTAGAGCATTTACTGTGGCAAATTTCTTCTCAAGTCAAAATTACGCTGAAGTTTATTAGGTTTTGTGCATGGAGTGGAAAGACTGCAATGAAGCAATTCGGTCAGACACTCGGTTTGGGCGATTGTACGATTGCATCGCAGATGATGACATCTCGATGTCAAACGACAGTTGAACATATTTGAATTTGACTACACGGCTGGAGTCTTCGCTCACAACAGTGCAGTGAGCACACAGCAGGGCGGCATGCCAAATGGCCTACACCCTAATTGCTGTAGCCTACAATTTCAATACATGTGGTAGTTAGATTATTAACATAATGAAAGAGAACAATGTAGAAAGAGCGGAGAGCATGAAAAATAAATTGTGCTGTTAAATCTCTCTTTGCAAACCAAACAGCCAATAATATAGGCCTTACACATAGGCTACTGTTAATAAATTGTGCTGTTAAATCTCTCTTTGCAAACCAAACAGCCAATAATATAGGCCTTACACATAGGCTACTGTTAATAAATTGTGCTGTTAAGTCTCTCTTTGCAAACCAAACAGCCAATAATATAGGCCTTACACATAGGCTACTGTTAATAAATTGTGCTGTTAAATCTCTCTTTGCAAACCAAACAGCCAATAATATAGGCCTTACACATAGGCTACTGTTAATAAATTGCAGTAAACGTTACTTTGACAATTTAAACTAATATTGTCTAAGTATTTATTAATGTCATTGAATTGTGCAACGGACAATCGGGTTTAAGCTCCTGCAGCAGCACTTTCAATAAGCGTGAACAAAAAAATAAATGAATGATGAGTCTGTCGGAGTTGTCTCGCAAACAACTTTCTTTTGAATAGCTTACAAATTGTGCACTTATAAAATAGTCAACATCAATCAGATTAAGTAAATTATTATTTAGCCTTTTACATTCTTTATAACACTTGAATGAACATTGGTTTAGGCTTAACTAATAGACCTATTATCCTTAGTCTAAAAATCCTAAATATACAATCCGATAAAACAAATGATTATTTATAACAAGGAACACCAGCATGTTCACCCCCAGAGTATCGAACTCCGCAGTAGTCTCTCCATCCTTTGCCCTGATAATCTTTTAGCATATTCTGCAAGTGCCTTGGGTAAGGTCTGCTGGCTCACCTTTGTCATATGGCCTGAAATTGAGCGAAACACTGCCAAACAGGCAAAGACGTGCTTTTCCCTCCACTAAAAGTCAGCCATAGGTTTTTCTTCAGATTTCGTGTCGGTAGGCTACACTATAGTTACTAAGTGAAATCCACTTTTTGAAACTGACTGAAAGTAGCCTAATGGAAGAAAGAATGTCACAAATGTGCTTTTCCAGATGATCAAGATGAAATAACAATACACTGGATACGGCCTTAATATTTGTTTTTAAAGGTCTTCTAATATAACTGATATCTGAGTCTTTTATGGACAAGAGAATAATACACCTTCCAGTTTGAAAATCCTTCTGTAGCCAAGAACAAGGTAGAAATAATAAATAAGCCTTGTTTTGAACAATGATTTAATGAACTTGTTTGTGGCTTTTGTAACAATTTGAATAAGAACAATGACGACATGCCCCAAATCACAGTTCTGGTATAACCAATGTGTCTTTTTATATTGCTTTCTTCCCGCCAATTGACCCCTCAGTGCGCAATGTATATCAATGACGTTTGGATGGGACGATGTTTCATTCCAGACATCACACAACCCGATCAGACACTAATGCAGGTTCCTTCCTCCATAAACTACTATACTATATGACAAATTCATCACTACAGCTGTCTAGCATGACTCTAGCTCTGTGATTATTAGCTAGGTTCTGTCGGTAACTATTAGATTCTAAGAGGACTGAGTTTTGCATGGAACATGAAGGAGCCTAACGAGAATAGGCCCATCACTATACTCTCTAATATGTTTTCCTTTTTTCTCTCTCCTCTCAAGGGTCCAGTGGGTCTCGGAAAATGGCATCCCCCGAGGTAAGACGGACACCATCCCTGACTCACACGACCACTAATTACAGCACTCTGCTGATGATGCTGGAGCACTGTTGATGAAACTGTGTTTTCCACTACCTTTAGGTTTAGGGAACAGTGTGTGTGTATTTACGCAACATTTATAGACCCTGGTGAAGATGTGTTGTATATCACCTCTCTGTCTAGGGAGAGGACACAGGATATGTGGAAAGGGAGGGGGAACTGGTTTTGATGGTTTCTGTGTGTCAATGGCAGATGTTTACCTTTAAGCTGTGTGTCATAAAACCAAACAATGGAGAGAACAGGGTGACAGTGAAACTTGTTTTAATGGAGTCAAACACACAACTCTACAGTGCATTTATTAGTTCCTTAATACCTTTTATTTCTTCACATCCTCTCTTCCATCTTTCTCTCCTCTCTCTTTCATTCTGTCTCTGTCTCAGATGCCTGGATCAAGTCAGAGTATGAAGAAGACCATTGGACACAGAGGAGTTGAGACGAACACTGGAGAGACCACCTATAAGAAGGTCAGCATGGGGTCAACACACACACACACCACCACATGTGTGCTAACATTACCCGTAGCCTGAAACCCTTCCTCGTCCACACCCAATGATGACTCGCAGAATGTAATGTACACAAGCATTTGAGAGTCATAGATTAATTATAACGTGAGAATTCCTCAGACACAATGAATTTATCAATCTCTCTTGACAAGCCAAGCTTCCACTTCCCCCTCCAGACTACGTCGTCAGCCCTGAAAGGAGCAATTCAGCTGGGCATCACTCACACTGTGGGCAGCCTGAGTCAGAAGGCTGAGAGAGATGTTCTCATGCAGGACTTTGTGGTAGTCGAGAGCATCTTCTTCCCCAGGTTAGACGTGTGTGTCTCTTTGTGTGTCTGTGTCTCTCTTTGTGTGTCTGTGTCACTGGTGTAGCACACAACCCCTGAGCACCCGCATGAGGTATGGGGGCCCACGACACCCCCAAAAATATAAGTTGGGCCCCCAGATACTATATGAACATGTCATAAACCATGAAGGAAATGTTTATAATTACAGGAAATTGGCTGAAAAACTGAAACACGTTCTCTCAGCCTCATGGCAAAATCTGTAAAACAGCATGAGATTAGCTAAGAAAACTGAAACATGTTCTCTCAGCTTCATGGCAAAATCTTTAAAATCGCATATGCAGATAATTATTGATGTGTAAAACAGCATGAGATAAGCTAGATTTAAAAAATATATATATATTTCTTGAACTGTGCTACACCACTGGCTGTGCCCATCTTGCATTTATGCTTGAGAGAAGTCTTCCTGTATTCAGCACTCATTAACACCCTTCTCTCTGTCTCAGTGAGGGCAGTAACCTGACCCCTGCCCACCACTACAGTGATTTCAGGTTTAAGACCTACGCCCCCATCGCCTTCCGCTACTTCAGAGAACTATTTGGCATCCGGCCAGACGACTACCTGGTCAGTAGACTACAAAAATGAACTTAATTGAATCTGATTGGTTGTAGTTCTCTATGGTTGATTGGTTGTGTCTGGTTGTAGTTCTGTGGTCAGGATGCTACCTAACTCCTCTCCTACAGTACTCTCTGTGTAACGATGGCCTGATAGAGCTGTCTAACTCCGGCGCCAGCGGCTCTCTCTTCTACGTGTCCAGTGATGATGAGTTCATTATCAAGACAGTGCAGCACAAAGAGGCTGAGTTTCTCCAGAAGCTACTACCAGGATACTTTATGGTGAGATATTGAAGGGGTGGGGACTTCATGGAGATACATTGGAGGAGGAGGGAGGAGACTTCATGGAGAGATATTGAAGGAGGAGGGGGGAGACTTCATGGACAGATACAGTTGAAGTTGGAAGTTTACATACACCTTAGCCAAATACATTTAAACTGAGTTTTTCACAGTCCCCAACATTTGATCTTAGTAAAAATTCCCTGTCTTAGGTCAGTTAGGATCACCACTTTTATTTTAAGAATGTGACATGTCAGAATAATAGTAGAGATAATGATTTATTTCAGCTTTTATTTCTTTCATCACATTCGCAGTGGGTCAGAAGTTTACATACACTCAATTAGTATTTGGTATCATTGCCTTTAAATTGCTTAACTTGGGTCAAACGTTTCAGGTAGCCTTCCACAAGCTTCCCACAATAAGTTGGGTGAATTTTGGCCCATTCCTCCTGACAGAGCTGGTGTAACTAAGTCAGGTTTGTAATGCCTCCTTACTCGCACATGCTTTTTCAGTTCTGCCCACAGATTTTCTATAGGATGGAGGTCAGGGCTTTGTGATGGCCACTCCAATACCTTGACTTTGTTGTCCTTAAACCATTTTGCCACAACTTTCGAAGTATGCTTGGGGTCATTGTCTATTTGGAAGACCCATTTGCAACCAAGCTTTAACTTCCTGACTGATGTCTTGAGATGTTGCTTCAATATATCCACATAATTTTCCTACCTCATGATGCAATCTATTTTGTGAAGTACACCAGTCCCCCCTGCAGCAATGCACCCCCACAACATGCTGCCCACCCCCGTGCTTCACAGTTGGGATCGTGTTCTTCGGTTTGCAAGCCTTCCCCTTTTTCCTCCAAACATAACGATGGTCATTACGGCCAAACCGTTCTATTTTTGTTTCCTCAGACCAGAGGACATTTCTTCAAAAAGTACAATCTTTGTTCCCATGTGCAGTTGCAAACCGCAGTCTGGCTTTTTTATGGTGGTTTTGGAGCAGTGGCTTCTTCCTTGCTGAGTGGCCTTTCAGGTTATGTCGATATAGGACTTGTTTTACTGTGGATATAGATACTTTTTGTACCTGTTTCCTCCAGCATCTTCACAAGGACCTTTACTGTTGTTCTGGGATTGATTTTCACTTTTTGCACCAAAGTACGTTCATCTCTAGGAGACAGAACGCATCTCCTTCCTGAAGGGTATGACGGCTGCGTGGTCCCATGGTGTTTATACTTGCATACTATTGTTTGTACAGATGAACGTGGTACCTTCAGGTGTTTGGAAATTGCTCCCAAGGATGAACCAGACTTGTGGAGATCTACAATTTTTTTTCTGAGGTCTTGGCTGATTTTCTTTTTATTTTCCCATGATGTCAAGCAAAGAGGCCCTGAGTTTGAAGGTAGGCCTTGAAATACATCCACAGGTACACCTCCAACCTCCAATTGACTCAAATGATGTAAATTATCCGATCAGAAGCTTCTAAAGCCATGACATTTTCTGGAATTTTCCAAGCTGTTTGAAGACAGTCAACTTAGTGTATGTATGCTTCTGACCCACTGGAATTGTGATACAGTGAATTATAGGTGAAATAATCTGTCTGTAAACAATTGTTGGAAAAATGACTTATCATGCACAAAGTGGACGTCTTTACCGACTTGCCAGAACTATAGTTTGTTAACAAGAAATTTGTGGAGTGGTTGAAAAACGAGTTTTAACGACTCCAACCTAAGTGTATGTAAACAAAAGCTGAATTGAACAACTGTATTGAAGGAGGAGGGAGGGGAGACTTCGTGGAGAGATTGGAGGAGGAGGGGGTGACTTCATGGAGAAATATTTGAGGAGGAGATGCTTCATTGAGATATATTGAAGGAGTGGGGGTGACTTCATGGAGAGATACTGAAGGAGGAGGGGGGAGATTCTGCGGTGGCCTGTGTTTTAGTGTTTATATAATACCTAGCTGTCTGTGGTGGCCTCGTCTTTTTTTCACTCTCCTTTCTACCCGTCCCTTCCCTCTCTATAGAACCTGAATCAGAACAAACGGACCCTGCTCCCTAAGTTCTACGGTCTGTACTGCATCCAGGCGGGAGGGAAGAACATCCGCCTGGTGGTGATGAACAACCTGCTGCCTCGCGTGGTCCACATGCACCATAAGTACGACATGAAGGGTTCCACCTATAAGAGACGGGCCTCAGCCAAGGAGAGGGACAAGACTTTTCCCACCTTTAAAGACCTGGACTTCATCCAGGATCTGCCTGATGGACTACTGCTGGAGACGGACAACTACAACGCCTAAGCAAGACCATCCAGAGAGACTGCCTGGTGAGGGAGGGAGGGTGTGTGTGTTCTGTGTGTGCTGTTTGGGTCTACTGTATAGTAACTCTTTATGTGTTTGTGTGTGCTCCAGCTCCTGCAGAGTTTTAAAATCATGGACTACAGTCTACTGGTGGGGATCCATAACCTGGAGCAGGCTAGTAGAGAGAGGGAGCGAGGTGGGGGGCAGATGGGGGAGAGTGGGGGGTCAGAGGGGGCAGTGACCCCAGACCAGCGCCGACCCCAGGCCCAGAAAAGTCTGTACTGCACAGCCATGGAGTCTATACAGGGAGAGGCCCGTGGGAAGGGAGCCCTGGAGTCTGAGGACCAGTGAGTCAATCAACACATCACACAATATTACCTTGGGGAAATATGCAAACTGTCACGTAAATCAGGATTTGTTGATTTTTTATTTTTATTTTTTACCTTTATTTTACTAGGCAAGTCAGTTAAGAACAAATTCTTATTTTCAATGACGGCCTAGAAGCTTCTAAAGCCATGCCTGTTCAGGGGCAGAACAACAGATTTGTACCTTGTCAGCTCGGGGATTCGAACTTGCAACCTTTCGGTTACCAGTCCAACGCTCTAACCACTAGGCTACCCTGCCGCCCCTGATTGGTTGGTGTGGCATATGTCATTTCAGTATGGGCGGGATCCCAGCCAGGAACTCTAAAGGAGAGAGGTTGCTGGTCTTTATCGGCATCATCGACATTCTGCAGTCCTACAGGTAGGTGCTTGTGTTTCTTTGTGTGTGTGCGTTCTTGTGTACAGACTTCATACAATTTCACATGGTAATATAATGACACAGTACTCAAAGTATTGGGAAAGTGACACATTTTTTGTTTTACCCCAGCATTTTGGGTTTGAAATGATACACTGACCTGGTATGGATGAAAATACACTCAAATCAAAGCTTGACAGTCTGAACTTTAACCTCATAGTCATTGTATCATTTTAAATCCAAAAAGTGCTGGGGTACAGAGCCAAAACAACAAAAAATGTGTCACTGTCCCAATATTTTTGGAGCTCACTGTATATACCATTTAGCAGATGCTTTTATCCAAGGCGACTTAGTCATGCGTGCTTATATTTTACATATGGATGGTCCCGGGAGTCGAACCCACTATCCTGGCGCCATGCTTTACCAACTGAGCTACGTTTACGAAGACTGTTTTTCAGGTTCATCAAGAAGTTGGAACACTCGTGGAAGGCCCTCGTCCATGATGGGGTAAGATCCTACACACAGACACATTACCTGTAGTACATTATGAACGATGCCACAGATGCATGTGTCAGATCTGCCACTGCTTATGTCAGGCCTATGTCAGGTTGTAACTGGTTTATTCCTTTTCCTCTGAAGGATACAGTGTCGGTGCACAGACCAGGCTTCTATGCTGAGCGCTTCCAACAATTCATGTGTAACACAGTGTTCAAGAAGATCCCATGTAAGACTGCTGTGTGTGTGTATCTTCTGTTTCAATATTAACTTTTTATGATATGACGTGCTGTCGTTATTTTGTTTTCCCCACCCCTCAGTGAAGCTCTCCCCATCCAAGAAGTCTCGTGGTGGGGGTCCGGGGGGTCTGAGGAGAGCTCCTACCCTGGGAGGCCCCACCCCCCTCTCCCACGCTGCTGGACAGTCTGTGGTGGACTCCCGACTCGTCTACCAATCACACTTCAACAAGGCTGACGCAGAGGGAGACAGTGGTGAGTGAACAGTTAACACAAACATTGATTGTATGTTTGATCAGAGGTCAAGGGGGTCCAGAGCTACATGAAGTGCGTATGGACAAGGGATTAGGGGTGGACTTGGAATTGTGCCATTAGTTCCCCTCTTTACTCCCTCTTTCTGTTCAGGCATGCAGTCGGGCAGGCCAGACCTGGTGCCAAGGACCCCTCCCCTGGCGGGAGGGTCAGGGGATGCAGAGGCCAACTTTTCCACGTCCTCATTAGGAAGCACAGGACTCACCTCCTCCTCTCCTCCGCTACAGTAACACAACCCTCCATCCCCTCTCATCCACAAAGTCAGTCCTCCTCTTCAAGTCATCCATTTCTCATGTGTTTCTCGCCCTCTCTCTCTCGCTCTCTCTCTAGGTCAGTAGGGGTTGAGGTACATAGAGCAGTAACAAGCACAGACCAAGGCCACGGTGTCTCCCACAGGTACACAAATGAATTACACCACTGATTCATGTATTCCCACTTACGTGAACACACACACACCCTTATCAGTCTTCTCTCTGTGTCTCTCAGTATGGGTGCGGAAGTGGAAGCGTCAGGTGATCAGTCGGGTAATGAAGATGCCATCTCACTATCAGACATCATCCCAGAGACTAACATCTGCTTTGTAAGTCTGGCCCAATCCTTTTCCTCCTCTTCTTAAGATCTTCACTATGGTGTTTCCCATGGCTCACTGGCCTCCCTCCCTGTGTGTCCCCCACAGTAACAACTGATCTGGAGTCATCTGAGGAAAAGGTGATTCTGGAACCAAGGAGGTGGGTGGAAGAGTGAGAGGGGGAGAGTAGTCTTGCATCCTCCATTCTCACTCTGTCGATCCATCCCTCCTTTTCTGCGGGGGAGGTTTGGAACATACTTCAGGCTGACTGAACGGCATGGGGGGGGGGTGAAGTGAAAGAGAGGGAGAGTGTGACTGGGTGCCAGAGAGAGGAACAAAGAGGGAGAGAGGTGTATATATGTGTGAGGAGGTGGGGGCTGTCTGAAGGCTTGGTCAGCCAGACAGACACATGGGTATGCTGCTAGAAACCCTTCTCCAACTAAGTTACAGGAGTCTCTGTGTCATGAAACCCACATACACTGTCCCACCTATCACAAAGCCTGAAGGGGAGAGGGATGTGGGCTTAGACACCCCTGCATCAACAGTGTGGAGGAGGAACTCCATGCTCTATATCACTCTCTGTTCTGTTACTTTGTGCATTCCTTCTTGTGGACAGTATTAGGGTTCCGTTTTCAGTGACTCCGAACATAATATCTCATATGTTATCATTCTACATCTGTCCACACCTCTATATGTAGTGTTTTTTATTATTTTTATTATGACCACACTTTTACTGCTGTGGACAGAACATATGACTTCATCACACAGACCTTCTATTCTTTTAGATTATGGATGTATACAGTAGCTGACTGACAGGAGTTGGGGGCAGGAATGTACAGACCAGAGCTATTCTGCCCTACCAAGCAAAAAGGCAGTAACTGCTCATAGTGTGGAACTGAGAAAAATGGCTTTTATTTACCTTAGTTTCACAGTTACCTAGTGGAGTTACTGCTAATATCAACCCCATTTTCTCAAACACAATACGAGGCAGGAGACTTGTGTAACGGATGTTAAATAGCTTGATAGTTAGCAGTGGTGCAGCGCTAAATAGCGTTTCAATCGGTGACGCCACTTACTCTGAGACCTTGAAGTAGTGGTTCCCCTTGCTCTGCAAGGGCAGTGGCTTTTGTGGAGCGATGGGTAAGGATGCTTCATGGGTGACTGTTGTTGTGTGCAGAGGGTCCCTGGTTCGCGCCTGGGTATGGGTGAGGGGACGGTCTAAAGTTATATTGTTACACTTGCCCACAAGTCATTTTTGCTACATTAAATACATGCTAACTCATTTTTGACCAAATGAGCAGTTACTGCCTTTTTTCTTGGTAGGGCAGTATGGGTAGGCTATACACCACAGGAGGTTGGTGGCACCTTAATTGGGGAGGACAGGCTCGTGGTCATATCTTGAGTGGAATGGTATAAAATACATCAAACACATGGTTTAATGTCATTCCATTTGCACTGTTCCAGTCATTATTATGAGCCGTCCTCCCCTCAACAGCCTCCACTGCTATACACAGTGTTACCGGCTGATGGGAAGGCTCTGTCTGTCTCCATGGTTATGCTGGAATCTTCCTCTCTCATGAGACCACATGTGCTATATTGATCTAGGAGTGAGAGACCAGAGCAATAACATAGTAATGGCCGCCACCTCCATACCCTTAGAATAGAGCGGGGTTCCCCAACTGAAGACCTGCGGATGCAATTTTTTTTTTTTATTGGTGGACATAAGTTAAACACCAGCAAATCCACTCTAAATGATTCAATTTAAGAAATCTGTTCTAAAGTATTCCTATGCAAAATAGAGATCTGTGATTTGAAAGCAAGGTTTGAAATTGTTTGTGAAATATTATCTGTTTGGGCTTTCTTGCGGTCAATTTGCAAATGATTTGTAATTATGTTCTGGCCCCCTGACCATCCGCTCAAGAAAAATAAATCACCCCACGGCTGAATCTAGTTGATGATCCTTCGAATGGAGGTTCACCACACCAGAGAAGAAACAAAGAGGAGCAGTAACAGAAGGACAGGACAGTGACCTGACCACACTAACGCTAGCTTCCTGTCACTTACGGGCTTCCTTTTTATATCTGTGCCTTTGTCTGTCTGGTGCTAGTCTTGCTGAGCTGTGTCTCTCTCTCTCTCTCATATTTTTGTTTCTTTAATGTCCTGTTACACATACATTCAAACTCTTGTTTGAGCATGTTTTTATATTCTCACTACCAATCAAAAGTATCTTTGAAAGAAAATTGACCAATCAACCAGCAGGGTTGAAAGGAATGAGCCAATCAAAATTCAGAGCGAGCTTTTAACGCACACTCTACACCTGCCTTTTTCTGTCTTCGTATGGCAGATCAATTTCATCACATTCATTCACACCCAGCCATTTAGACTGTTTTGTAAACAAAGATTATAAGTGTTCTTCAAGCAATGGTAATTCTACCACCGTCATTCAAGCACTTTGATACTTTTATCTGACCTAACTTTCATTAATAAGCAACAAGGGATTTCTGCTGGCTACAGAAATGGCTGCTTCAGCCCACTGAGTTGAGACTCACCACATTGTGTGAATGACTTTGTTTGCGTCTCTGTAGTACGTCTCTTGTACATTAACGTTTATATAAACAATGGGTTTATTTCCTCCCCCCCCATTTGCTCAGTCACTGTGTAGAATACTAACACAAGCGCTGGGTGGTAGCTCATACTATTTATCCTGTAGTAGGATATTTCAGACACAGGGATACATATCACTACCTAGTGGTTATGCTAGATCTTGTATTTCACACCAACACAGTGTGATTTTAAAGGGCCACAATGGCCTGATTGTGAGGACACATTTCTAAGTAGATGGGAGTGCACATGTGGTTCAAAGCAGAGAGGGAGAGATGGACAGACTGACAAACTGGGGGATATCAGCCTGTGGTGGAAATGATTCATGTTCATTGATGCACCGTGTGACAATAGGGATGTTTAAAGGGAATGGGGGAGTACAAGAACACAGCCATGCCCTGAAGTGGAGCTCTTTCTGATCAACTGTCATGACAAATTGGAAAAGCAATCAAAATGGTATGGACTTGAACATGAATGAACTCGCTGCATATGGAAACTACATGGAAACCTATGCTTCAGAACTTGAGTTTTGATGAACTTGATGTTTTCCTAACGGATCTGAGTTTAATGACCCTTCAGAGTTGCAGCGCTCGCCGTTTGAGAGGAGCTGTCCTGCATGATAAATATATGTATTTTAAAGCACATAGGAAGGAAGGGCACAAGAGGGGGTGGTATTGGTTCCAAATTAGTTATTTACACAACTTACTACATGGTTTGATTCATTTCAAGTTGTTGTCTACTTTTCCTGGCGAACCCACCCTCTTTGTAAAAAGCTCATATGGTATTCCTGGTTAAATAATTTCCTAACATGGCCCTCAATTAAAAGCTGTGCTCTTTTGAATGTTTTGACCTTTGACCCTGATAACCCTGCTCAGCTTCCCCATCATCTCAAAGAGCTCAGTTCAGTCTTGTGCTTTTTGAGAACAGTTGGCCACCAAAGAAAACACTCCAAGCCCCATGTTCCCATGTTTTGAATAACATTTTCAATAGATGGTATTGTGTCTTTTATAACAAGGGCCTTAGTGTGACAACAGGGTCTGGATTTGACTCCATGAACGCTGATCATGACTTTTAGTGTATGCTTAACTTTACAAACTAACATCTGACAGTCAGAACAATGTTATTTTAAAGCCTGTGTGCTTCTGTGTAGATGCTGGATTAAACCCGTTGCAGTGTCTGGTGACTTGACTGGACCACAGCACAACAGACACCTCACCCTTTGGTGCTCAAAGGGCGGTACACTTGCAACACAGACACTACAGAACATATGAACTAATGCAACATGAACAAGTCTGCCATCTTAAAGTTTCAAGAATCGTATTTATTGTATTTGTATTATGACCTTGTAGCCTGAATTGATTCATAAGTTGTACATGTATCTTAGATGATTGTACGTATAATAATGTATTCTTCTGACAGGAAATGTCAGACTTAAGTAGTGTATTGCATATGGGAGGGGATTGTTTGACAATTTCACTTTTTTATATTTCATGTTTGATTTTGATAGTGATATATTCTCCATTGTTCTGGGGCAAGGATGTCCCATGCTTTTCTACGTTGAATGTTTCACACAGCCTCCGAGCCAATGTTGCTGGTTACCGTCTATGCTTCAATTACTCTATTTTTACTCTGCCTGTATAAAATTTGTATATGTATATAGTAGTCACGGAAATGCCTTCTCATGCTGCCTGTTCCTTCTACCATCTTTCAGTGATGTGATGTTTTTCATATTGGCTCTGATTTTAGAATAAACTTATTTTCTAAATGTTGGTTCTTGTCCTTATTCCTGAACATAATACAACTGTTTAGGGATTGGAACGGTAGATCTACACTACAGTAGATCCACAAACAGGGGCGGCAGGGTAGCCTAGTGGTTAGAGCTTTGGACTAGTAACCGAAAGGTTGCAAGTTCAAATCCCCAAGCTGACAAGGTACATATCTGTCGTTCTGCCCCTGAACAGGCAGTTAAACCCACCATTCCTAGGCCGTCATTGAAAATAAGAATTTGTTCTTAACTGCCTAGTTAAATAAAGGTTAAAAAAACAAACTCACATTACTTTATTTGTGAGTGGGGGAGTCTTGTCCTTGACATGGTATTTTACAGTATATTGACTTAGGTTTTTGTTTGCAGGAGAGGCAAAGAAGGCCTTAAAGCAGGGCCCCAAAAAATGTAATATTAGGTGTTCTTGCGTTTCACTACTTTTTCTCCCTAACCCATCCTCTTTGTAAATATATTCCTGTTTAATATTATTAACAACCATAGCCCTCAAGTTGTGCTCTTTTTAATGTGTTTACCTTTGACCCTGATAGACCTGCTCAGCTTACCTGCTCATTAAACCAAACCAAAATGTGGATTGCAGTCTCTCTTAGTCCATAACGTATGTCAGTGGAGGCTGCTCATAATGGAAGGAAAGGCACAGGAGATGGTGGCCGCTCAGTAAACAATGGACCTGATCGGACAGCTTTTCTGTCCATAAGAAACAAATGGATTGGTGGAAGAGGCAGGGCAGGCCAGGAGCAAGGAAAGAGGGTGTGGTCAAGCAAGGCATCCCCCGAGGATAGATGCCCTAAGGTTTTTATCAGAACGGGTGTAGATTAGTTTAGCCTTTTTCCTTTTCCCGACATGAGTTTGTGGTGTTTGCTTTAAAAAATACTAAAATACAAATAGATAACTTCATTAAAATTATAGCTCACAACTGTGCAGGGGGAGAGGGGTGGGGGCGGTAAGGAGTGCATTCACATATCTACACACTTTCATACACACACAATTGATTGTATTTTTTGTATTGGTATTGGTTCCACAATGAGTTATTTACACTAATTACTGAATTACTACATGGTTTGGTGTAATTGATACCATTCCACTAATTATGCTCCAGCTATTACCATCAGCCCGTCCTCCCCAATTAAGGTGCCACCAACCTCCTGTGGTGTACGTGTATGTCATTGTCAACAAATATATGCGCAGGTATATTGGGGCTGAACTGCATTTCCCATCGACCATCAGTTCTGGTGACGTAGTTAGCAACAAAAAGATTCCAAGATGGGTCTCGAAAGTACTATGGTCTGGTAAGGGAAAGAAAAAAATACATTGTCATATGTATTATTCTTTAAACTAAGTAAGAGGAAGAGTTTGTTTAGTTTAATGTGAACGTGCGTCTTTTTTAAATGTATTATGAAATTGCCGCTAACATGAGTTATGTAAACACGTCCGGCCAGCAATCCTAGCCATTTTCCTGAGTCATTTTTGGCTTGCTAATGCTAGCTTCGCTATGACATGCAACGGTTGTGATTGCAATAAAATATTTCAGAGAATTTAGAGCAGCTTAGTTAGCAAGATGTTCTCCGGGAAGTTGTTTCAAGTAAGGTCGTGATGGATTTCGCCAATGTAGCAAGCATTACATCCCGAAATGTATCGTTAGCTTGCTAGTATTCTTTGTTATTTGGTGAACAAGGCAGTGGTTTAAACATAAGGTTCGGTAAACGATTACCTCAGTCTTTGTTTCTACTTACTGTAAGTTGTTCTGTATAAAAGCTTCCTATGTCAACATCGACAACATTCGCTAGCTCTGCACTTCAATATGTCCCTTACCATCAGTCTGTCTAGGGATTAGCAGTAGTCCGGGAGAAGGGGGTAAAATGGAGAGCCCTGGTTGGGGAAAACGGTTGGCAGAATGTTACTGTTGCCAGTTTATTTATTTATTTCACCTTTATTTAACCAGGTAGGCAAGTTGAGAACAAGTTCTCATTTACAATTGCGACCTGGCCAAGATAAAGCAAAGCAGTTCGACACATACAACGACACAGAGTTACACATGGAGCAAAACAAACATACAGTCAATAATACAGTATAAACAAGTCTATATACGATGTGAGCAAATGAGGTGAGATAAGGGAGGTAAAGGCAAAAAAAGGCCATGGTGGCAAAGTAAATACAATATAGCAAGTAAAACACTGGAATGGTAGATTTGCAATGGAAGAATGTGCAAAGTAGAAATAAAAATAATGGGGTGCAAAGGAGCAAAATTAATAAATTAAATACAGTAGGGAAAGAGGTAGTTGTTTGGGCTAAAATATAGGTGGGCTATGTACAGGTGCAGTAATCTGTGAGCTGCTCTGACAGTTGGTGCTTAAAGCTAGTGATTAAAAAAAAAAAAAATTAAAGGTGACTCTTAGATGCACGTTAATTTCCTGGTTGCTAAAATTCTAATAGTTATAATTTATTTGTGACAAAAAAAGAAAGTATAGTGTAGAGCATCATTGTACCATCTAAACCACTGCGAAATATATTTTCAATAACCACATATATTGTATTTTCAGCTGTTTTGAAGCTGGTGTACAAAACCAAACGTAAAATACTTGCATTCAATGAGAATTACATAACTCACATTTCTATGTGACTTTGGTCTGTGTGCCCAAAACGTACAAATGGCAGCATTAACTCATTCATGCAACACTGTTCTAAATATAGATATAATACCAGCCAACTTGTCACTGTGCTCTAATACAGGGTTTCCCAAACTCAGGCCTGGTGCACGTTTTGTTTTTTGCCCTAGCACTACACAGCAGATTCAAATGATGAACTCATCAAGTTTTGGTGGTTTGAATCAGCTGTGTAGTATTAGGGCAAAAAACTAAATGTGCACCCAAGGACGGGCCCCAGGACTGAGTTTGGGAAACCCTGCTCTTGTGGGCCTTTATCGGGGATGGGCAACTCCAGTCCCCGGAAGCCTAGTTGGTGTCACACTTTTGCTCCAGCTAACACACTTGACTCCAATAATCAAGTAATTATGATCTTCAGTTTAGAATGCAATCAGTTTAAATCAGCTGTGTTTGATAGGGATGGGGGGGAAAGTGTGACACAACTCTGGCCCCTGAGGACTAGAGTTGCCCCTCCCTGGCCTACATGCTACACTGTGTAATGGATGTATGTACTATGTTGTCTGTGTGCCTCAGTGTGGACAACAGTGAGTATATGAGGAATGGAGACTTCCTCCCCACCAGACTTCAGGCCCAGCAAGATGCTGTCAACATTGTGTGCCACTCCAAGACACGCAGCAACCCTGAGAACAATGTGGGCCTCATCACCATGGCCAAGTAAGGAGCTGTGTGTGTGAGATGTCTTTATGCTTGTCCTATGGTTGCAACAAAAAATGTAAACATTCATCATTTAGATATTACAGGATGCCTGGATACTTGTGATTTATTTTTAGTGATTGAGTGTAAGAAATGTGTAGTAACTATTGTTCTCTGCGCAGTAACTGTGAGGTGCTGACCACCTTGACTGCAGACGCAGGGAGGATACTGTCTAAACTGCACGCTGTCCAGCCCCGTGGAAACATCAGCTTCTGCACAGGCATCAGAGTGGCTCATGTATGTATACTACACAATAATACAATACAACTTCATCTTATTGTTCGTAACGACACTGAACCCTGTGTCCTCTCTTCTCCCAGTTGGCTCTGAAGCACAGACAGGGGAAGAACCACAAGATGCGTATAATTGCCTTTGTGGGTAGCCCAGTGGAGGACAACGAGAAGGATGTGAGTGTTCTATCAATGCAGTGTGTTGATAACTGCATGCATGTCCCCTCTGACATCATTTCCTGTCACATTCTCTCTAGCTGGTGAAAATGGCAAAGCGTCTAAAGAAAGAGAAAGTCAGTGTGGACATCATTAACTTTGGAGAGGAGGTACCAAATATCTTACCTAATATTTATCTGGTCTCATTATTTCTTTATAGCCATCACTGTCTCCATTATATAACCTCCTTTTGGTCTCCAGGAGGTGAACACAGAAAAGCTGACAGCCTTCATCAACACTCTGAATGGGAAGGAAGGAGCAGGGTCCCACCTTGTGACAGTGCCTCCAGGCCCCAGTCTGGCTGATGCCCTGCTGTCCTCTCCTATCCTTGCTGGGGAGGGAGGAGCCATGCTGGGCCTGGGGTCCAGTGACTTTGAGTTTGGAGTGGACCCCAGTGCAGACCCAGAGCTGGCACTGGTGAGAGGGGAGGACTAGATGGGTTGATCATCCCCTCTCACTCTAGTTTTTACACTTTCTAGTTCTTTCTCTCTCATTGCCTCTTTTTTTAGATGATTATTATCGTATGCTGCAATCTTCCCCCTTTTGAACTTTTTCTGCACTCTGTGCCTTCTCCAGGCTCTGAGGGTGTCTATGGAGGAGCAGAGACAGAGGCAGGAGGATGAGACTCGCAGGGCAGCAGTGGTGTCTGCTGCTGAGGCCGGGGTTCCCTCGCCTACCGCTGACGGTGAGACAAATGCACAACTCTCCATCTACACCCTGTACACATAACAATAAACCTCCACCTACAAACTAATCACTCATCTATAACTGGCAACCAAACAATGCCCATACACCATTATCCCTCTCCTCTCTCTGTACTTGGATCTTCCCTGAAGGGAGGCACTGCATACGGGGGACTAAACTGTTAACCACCTCCTGTTCTAGAGTCAGACGAAGCTCTGCTGAAGATGTCAGTCCCCCAGGCTGACACGGCCACGCCCGCTATGCCCGACTTCAGCCGCATGACGGAGGACGAGCAGATTGCCTACGCTCTACAGATGTCCATGCAGGGTGGAGGTCAGTGACATACACCTGTTATAACCAGTTATAACATGGCACAGTCAGTCTGTAACATCTGTCCTATCCTACCCAGCAGAGTTTGGTGCAGAGTCAATGGACATGGACACAGGAGCCCCTGTAGACTCAGAGGGTGTTAAGGTACATTTACATTTACATTTAAGTCATTTAGCAGACGCTCTTATCCAGAGCGACTTACAAATTGGTGAATTCACCTTCTGACGGCCAAGTCTCTCACACCACTGAGATGAAAGTGTACATGTGTAGCGGACATATCCCGCCTGTTACACGTGCTCAAATGCTCTCGTTTTTCTAGCGTATGTTAATCTCTCTCTGCAGGATGAGGAGGACTATGATGTGATGCAGGACCCAGAGTTTCTCCAGAGTGTCCTGGAGAACCTACCGGGTGTCGACCCCAACAACGAGGCCATCCGGAATGCCATGGGCTCGCTGGCCTCACAGACAGGATCCAAACCTGACAGCAAGAAAGACAAAGACGATGAGAAGAAGAAGAAATGAACATTTACACAGTAAACATAATAGATACCCTGGCGTTGACCTGTTGACAATGGCTCCTTTTAATTTAATAGTTGTGCAAACTGTAACCTCAAATGACCTCTAGGTTTTTTTTGTATCGCCATACTCAAACAGTTGAACAGGGCTTTCTTTATCTTTGTTGTGTCAAGGTTAATGATGCATGTTGCCTTTAAAAAAAGCAAAAAACAAGTTTGTACTAAAGTGGGACCTTATCAACCCAAGCACATTCAGTAAGTGTACATTTATGTGCTGATAATAATAAATACATTTACATAATTCAAGAGAACACCTCAGCTGGTTGTTGTGGAGTTTTGTGCCAATGTTGACATGCTGCACACATACTCCTTCCAAAGAGGGGATTGATGACTACACAACAGATGTGGTGGAATATGGACTTGACTTTTAGTATAAAAATGTCAGATAAACATTGATTTTATTGCAAACTAATTTGTGTGTAACTCAGTCTTTCTGACAAGCCATGCTTTGTGAAACACATAAGATACATTGTCTAAATGTTGTCCCTGCAATCCCACAAATGCAACAAAAGCATGCCCTTGGCTTTGGAGGACATTGTGCCATAAAGGTTATTTGATTGTACCACTGCCATGTTCAGGAAATGATAGCCAACACTCGCAAGAACAAGGTATTACAATATAACACGTATGTACGTCAGGAGTGTAGGGAAACAGCTGGCAAATTGCGCACACATCAGCTTCCAAAATTGACACGTTTTGAACCTGGCAGGACCTATCTCCCCCGTCGTTTCTGGTGACGAACAACTCATGCGTCAAAAAGGAAAGTCGGGAACCGAGGAGCCAGGTAAACAAACCACATTTCCTTCATATTTAAAACTAGATATACATTTCTGCTTGTCACATATACCCGTATAAACCACGTATTCAAATGAATGCCCTTAAATAATTTCCAATTGTAATGTTTAAATACCTGAAAAGCAGGCGTTAAAAGACTTCCTTGCGTTGACGACGAAGACAATTCTAGCTAGCTTAGTAATGTTAGCTACGCCAGCTGGTCGGAGCAATGCTAGAAGGGAACGTAACTAGCTGGTCGGAGCAATGCTAGAAGGGAACGTAACTAGTTAGTGTATGTGTGCCGAGGTGGTTGACAGCTCTGTGTCGTAGCTAGCTACATAGCTAAATGCACATTTTGTCTGATAACGATAAAACATCCAAATTTTGTGTTCTCGCAAACTCAGCGAGAATAGCTAGCTTGCTAGGTACAGTTGCACTACATGAAGCATGTGCAACAAGGGGGGGGAAACGCTGTCTGAAAACTAGGCCTAGCTATCGGTATTGCTAGCTGCCTTTGCTGTACTAACTTGCTAATTTTAGCTCAGTAGCCAGTTCACACGAGGGCAGTAGGGGAACTTAAACTTTCAAATAAGTTTCTAACTTCCAAATAAAGTGGTTGCTTCTAACTGCTAACTCATTCAACAAGTTTGCCAGGTTTGAGGTTTATTGGGTTCTAGTAATTAACTTACATAGCTACCTGAAATATAGGCTATTCAACATTGCAATTCAACATTATGATGATGCACGTTCAAAACAGGAAGTCACATCTACGTTTGTCATAAATGATCAATATTCATATTATTCGGTCCTGCCTCAGGCTTTGGTTGGGGACAACCGTGTTTATTTCTCACTCCTGTGTGTCCGTTCTGCAGGTTTTGTAATCCGGGAATGGGGGACATGAAAACCCCAGATTTCGACGACTTGTTGGCAGCCTTCGACATTCCAGACATCGATGCCAAAGAGGCCATCCAGTCTGTGCCAGAAGAGGGTGGGGAGGGGTCAGGGAAGGTCGGGGGCAGCGTGTCGGGGGCCAGGGGGCCCTCACCAAGACCTTCCAGCCCCACTGACTCCCCTCCCAACTCCCAAAGTGAGCCTCCAGTGGTCAGTGTGATTGTTAAGAACAGGGTGAGGCCTGACTCCTATGAAGAGACTGAGGGGTCAGATGAAGAGGATGGGGACAGCCCTGGGGGCAGTGGGACAGACCCTGAGGTGGAGACTGGGACGGGAGTCAAGGGAGGCCTGCTGAATTCACAACTGGCTCCTAGGATGCCTGGTCTGGTCTCCTCAGAACCTCTTCTACAGAATGGGTTTGAGGGGTCCACAGTCACACTGGAGCCCAGTGTGAGAGGCCAGGGGCTGGGCCAGGCATTGGGTCAGGCCAACGGGGAGCTCTGGTCAACCTGCTCCCCTCCCACTGAGCGTGAAGGAGGGGGCAGCATTGGAGGCGCAGGGGGGTCGGCCTGCACAACCAAACATACAGTTAATATTCTCAACAGACGGAAACCTCTCTCCTCTCATACCTCTGCTGGTCCTATAAACTCCACATCCTCCTCATCATCGTCGTCGTCCTCACTCTCTATCAACCCACACCTCTCTTCTCCCTCCATGCTGAGTGAGGACACTCTGTGCCCTCCCGGGCCTCTTTCCTCCCCCCCTCCCTCCAACGGAAACCTGAGAGTGGGGGTGAGGCGCATCATGGACTCGGATGAGGACGACTCTGAACCGGATTTGGGAAGCCCGCTAGTGATTCAAGAGAGCCCAGATTCTCCCATGTGCTCCCCTCCCAAATTTCCACGCAGACACCGCCAAGTGTCCTCTTCAGAGCTGTTCAGCTCCCCAACTCCCCCCTCTCCTCCTCTCCTCTCTTGTCCTCCTCCTCTCTCCTCCAAACCCCCTCCCTCCATCTCTCAGACATCCTCCAGCTCTAAACCACCCCCTCCAGATGAAGTACCCTCCACCCCCAGGTCTCCCTCCCCTCCTCCTGCCCAGGCCCGTCAGTCCTGGCTGGCTGCCGCCCTCAGTAACCCCAGACCCATCTCTAGCCCAGTGATGGAGGAAAGAAACCCGGAACATGTGATCGAGGAGAGGGAATCACCAGAGAGCCCCCCGCCTGACCAGACTGGTTCTGCTATGTCCACTTTGTCCAAGAGGAGCTCCAGCCCGGCACCAACCTCAGCATCAACTCAACAGGGGGCTCGAGAGGGAGAGGAGCCCATGGCAAGTGAGCCTAGCCTGGAGTGCAGATCAGACAACAGTGAGAAGATGGAGGTTGTGGATGGAAGACAAATAGGAGACACAGAGACGGGTCCGGCCAATTCTACGACAACACCAACAGCCCCCGTTCGCCCACTCAAAGTCCGAATCAAAACAGTCAAGACCCCTACAGGCAGCATCACCAGGACAGTGACGCGAGTAGCATCCAAAGGAGCAGGGGGGACCCCCTCAAAAGGCGCAGATGGTTCCAAACCCTCCCCGGGGTGTCGTAAGGTCCTCAGCCGGCCCAAGAGGGTGGCATCTCAGCAGCCTCCGCAGCAGAAGTCAAAGGGTGGCAGCCTCCTGCCTGTGTCTACACTCCAGGATGCAAGTACTGCCATGTTGATGGCCGCCAGCAAGGCCCAAAACAAGATGGCCGCCGACAGCAACAAGCCCAAAGTGTCGGCTACGGCTGTCAGCATCACCAAGTCAGCAGCCCTCCCCTCTGTCTCTTCCGCCTCTTCCTCCTCCCCCAGATTCAGTCCAGGGGGGGCTGGCGTGCGAAGCCTGGGCCAGAAGACCCTGAATGGGGGTGTGTCTGTGTCCCCCTCCCCCCTCCTCACCCCTCAGGGGGGCAGTAGACCAGCCTCCATAGTGAACAGTACAGGAGCCATTATCTCCAGGAGCCAGTCCAGTCTGGTGGAGGCCTTCAACAAGATCCTCAACAGCAAGAACCTGCTGCCCAGCTACAGACCAGACCTCTGTACACCACTACCACCGGAGTGGGACCTGCCTCTGCCTGCACAGGTAACAGACCTAGGTTGAATATCAGGGGTATTCAACTCTTACACCATGAGGTCCGAAACCTGCTGCTTTTCTGTTCTACCTGATAATGAATTGCACCCACCTGGTGTCCCAGGTCTAAATTGGTCCCTGATTAGATGGGAACAATGAAAAAACACACTGGAACTGGCTTTGAGGTCCAGAGTTGCGTTTGATGGGTCTATATCAGCATGGATTCAATATTGCATTAGTAGTGGTTGGGGTAAAAGCAGACGTCCAATTTCTGTTAGACCTTGTGTTCAGTAGACCAATAAATCGCTCTTGTTTATGTTGTGTTTTTTTATGGTCACACACCAGATAGGTGCAGTGAAATGTGTTGTTTTACAGGGTCCGCCATAGTACTACGGCACCCCTGGAGCAAATTGGGGTTAAGTCCCTCGCTCAAGGGCACATATTAATCCCCAAAGGGGAAATTTGATTGCGCCAGCCAATACATACAAGACCAATGAATATGCATTGTATCTAGAGACATGTCATCGACATAGGTATTGTATTCATGTTGTTCTTCCTTTGCGTCTCAGGGCTACCGCTGTCTGGAGTGTGGCGATGCGTTTGCCCTGGAGCGCAGCCTGGCCCGCCACTATGACCGGCGGTCCCTGAGGATTGAGGTGACTTGTAACCACTGTGCCAAGCGGCTGGCATTCTTCAACAAGTGCAGCCTGCTGCTCCACGCCAGGGAACACAAGGAGAGGGGACTGGTCATGCAGTGTTCCCACCTGGTCATGAGACCTGTCAGTGTAGAGCAGATGATAGGCCAACAGGACACCACTCCCATCGGTGAGAGAGACTGTGTGCTATTACCTTAATTTCTCACCGAGGACTGTATACATACAGTGCATCCGGAAAGTATTCAGACCCCTTGACTTATTCTACTTTTTTTGTTTTGTTTACAGCCTTATTCTAAAATGAATTAAATTGTTTTTCCTCCTCAATCTACGCACACTACCCCATAATGACAAAGTAAAATCAGGTTTTTAGAAATGTTTGCAAATGTATAAAAAATAAAATAATGAAATATCACATTTACATAACTATTCAGACCCTTTACTTTGCCAAAGCACCTTTAACAGCGATTACAGCCTTGAGTCTTGGGTATGGCACTACAAGCTTGGCACATCTGTATTTGGGGAGCTTCTCCCATTCTTCTCTGCAGATCCTCTCAAGCTCTGTCAGGTTGGGTGGGGAGTGTCGCTGCACAGCTATTTTCAGGTCTCTCCAGAGCTGTTCAATCGGCTTCAAGTCCAGGTTCTGGCAGGGCCACTTAAGGACATTCAGAGACTTGTCCCGAAGCCACTCCTGCATTGTCATGGCTGTGTGCTTAGGGTTGTTGTCCTGTTGGAAGGTGAACCTTCGCCCCAGTCTGAGGTCCTGAGCACCCTGGAGCAGGTTTTCGACAAGGAGATCAATGTACTTTTCTCTGTTAATCTTTCCCTCGATCCTGACTAATCTCCCAGTCCCTGCTGCTGGAAAACATCCCCACAGCATGAGGCTGCCACCACCGTGCTTCACCATAGGGATGGTGCCAGGTTTCCGACAGACATGACACTTGGCATTCATGGTCTGAAAGTCCTTTAGGTGCCTTTTGGCAAACTCCAAGTGGGCTGTCATGTGCCTTTTACTGAGGAGAGGCTTCCGTCTGGCCACTCTACAATAAAGGCATGATTGGTGGATTGCCTCAGAGATGGTTGTCCTTCTGGAAGGTTCTCCCATCTCCACAAAGGAACTCTGGAGCTCTGTCAGAGTGACCATCTGGTTCTCCATCACTTCCCTAACCAAGACCCTTCTCCCCCGATTGCTCAGTTTGCCTGGGTGGCTTAGTGGTTCCAAACTTCTTCCATTTAAGAATGATGGCCACTGTTCATTTTTTGGTACCCTTCCCCAGATCTGTGCCTCAACACAATCCTCTCTCTGAGCTTTACGGACAATTCCTTCGATCTCATGGCTTTTGCTCTGACATGCACTGTCAACTGTGGGACCTTATATAGGCAGGTGTGTGCCTTTCCAAATCATGTCCAATCAATTGAATATACCACAGGTGGACTCCAATCAAGTTGTAGAAATATCTCAAGGATGATCATTGGAAACAGGATGCACCTGAGTTCAATTTGGAGTCTGATAGCAAAGGGACTGAATACTTATGTAAATAAGGTATTTCTGTTTTAATTTTTTTTATACATTTGCAATTATTTCTAAAAACCCTTTTTTCACCTCATCATTATGGGGTATTGTGTGTAGATTGATGAGGGGGAAAAAATTATGTAATCAATTTTAGAATAAGGCTGTAACGTAACAAAATGTGGGAAAAGACAAGGGGTCTGAATACTTTCCGAATGCACTGTAAAGCATCTGAGAGTAGTAGTGTTGATCTAGGATCAGACTTGACTTTGAGATCATAATGAATATAAACGGGGGAACCTGATCGTAGATCAGTACTCCTACTCTGAGACGCTTTATGAATACTAGTGCAGCACTGTTTATCAGCACCTATCTACCCCACCTCTCTCTTTACCTCTCACTCCTTTTTTCCTCTTTACCTTTTACTCCCCTTCCCCTATATTCCCCTATCTATCTCCCCGTCTCTCTCTATGCCTCCTTCAGGCATGCTCTCTCCCTCCCTCTCCACCTCCTCTGTCCCAGCGTCCTCTGCTCCGGCTGTGACTTCAGCAGTGACCCCGGCAACCCTGAGCCCCGCCCCCCAGCTGCAGCAGCCAATCATCAGTAAGAAGGCGACAGAGCCGGTGCTGTACACCAATAACAAGTGTCCTGAGTGTAAGGTGCAGTTCTGCAGCAAGGCTGAGGTGGCTGCCCACTTCCAAGAGGTCAAACCAGCCCTTAACACTGTGAGTAGAGCAGTGTGTGTGTTCAAAAATACACAGGACTTTTTCAGTCTAGACACTGTATGCAATAGCTTGTTTCATGGCTTTAGGAGTACCTGCCTTACTGACCTGTGCACCCTCCTTTTCCCATTTCTCTCTCCCTCCAGTCCTGTACGGAGTGTTCTCCTCCCATGCTCCTTCCTAACGGCTGCAGTGCCTCTGCTCATGCTCGCATCCACAACCCCCGCCCCCCCTACGTCTGCCCAGAGTGTGGGGGTGTGGCCAAGCAGCCAACCTTTCAATCCCATTTGGAGGAGGCCTGTCTCCATTTCACACGACGCATCGGATACAGGTGACCTTTCAACCCTTCACTCCCTCTGTGGTTCAAACAAACCTAGTTACTCCCGTAGACACTGATCTAGGATCAGATTACCTTACCACCAAATAGGGCTGTAGCGGTTATGAAATTTAGCAAAAGTCTGCCGGTCTCAAGGAAATTGACTGTTAATTAACGTAAACATGTGCACCATTGGAACGTCAATATATAAAAAAGTATAATAAATCTATGTAATGTACACCACAATAAATGTATTGTTTATTTTAGTCAGGTCTAAAACATTTTGATATGAAGAAAATGTATTTCAGAAGAATAACATTTGAGTTGGGCTACTGTAGGCCTATGCTATCTAGCTATGCTCAATGCTGTAGGCTTGTTAATTTGGCATTTAGCTGACAATATATGCCTTTTATTTTATATGATAGAGCCCTGGGTACCAGGCCATAAGGACCTGATGGAGGGACAATAGAGCCCTGGGTACCAGGCCATTAGGACCTGATGGAGAGACAGTAGGGCCCTGGGTACCAGGCCATAAGGACCTGATGGAGGGACAATAGAGCCCTGGGTACCAGGCCATAAGGACCTGATGGAGGGACAATAGAGCCCTGGGTACCAGGCCATTAGGACCTGATGGAGGGACAATAGAGCCCTGGGTACCAGGCCATAAGGACCTGATGGAGGGACAATAGAGCCCTGGGTACCAGGCCATTAGGACCTGATGGAGAGACAGTAGGGCCCTGGGTACCAGGCCATAAGGACCTGATGGAGGGACAATAGAGCCCTGAGTACAAGGCCATTAGGACCTGATGGAGGGACAGTAGGGCCCTGGGTACCAGGCCATAAGGACCTGATGGAGGGACAATAGAGCCCTGGGTATCAGGCCATAAGGACCTGATGGAGGGACAATAGAGCCCTGGGTACCAGGCCATTAGGACCTGATGGAGGGACAATAGAGCCCTGGGTACCAGGCCATTAGGACCTGATGGAGGGACAATAGAGCCCTGGGTACCAGGCCATTAGGACCTGATGGAGAGACAGTAGGGCCCTGGGTAGCAGGCCATAAGGTCCTGATGGAGGGACAATAGAGCCCTGGGTACCAGGCCATAAGGACCTGATAGAGAGACAGTAGGGCCCTGGGTACCAGGCCATTAGGACCTGATGGAGAGACAGTAGGGCCCTGGGTAGCAGGCCATAAGGTCCTGATGGAGGGACAATAGAGCCCTGGGTACCAGGCCATTAGGACCTGATGGAGAGACAGTAGGGCCCTGGGTACCAGGCCATTAGGACCTGATGGAGAGACAGTAGGGCCCTGGGTACCAGGCCATTAGGACCTGATGGAGGGACAATAGGGCCCTGAGTACCAGGCCATTAGGACCTGATGGAGGGACAGTAGATCCCTGAGTACCAGGCCATTAGGACCTGATGGAGGGACAGTAGATCCCTGAGTACCAGGCCATTAGGACCTGATGGAGGGACAGTAGATCCCTGAGTACCAGGCCATTAGGACCTGATGGAGGGACAGTAGATCCCTGAGTACCAGGCCATTAGGACCTGATGGAGGGACAGTAGATCCCTGAGTACCAGGCCATTAGGACCTGGTGGTAGTTAGCGACTTAAGTACTCTTATGCACATGTCCAGAGTGTAAGAGGAGATTACCATGACTCAAAATTACGTGGAATTTTACTGTGGTCATGACTCGTGACTGCCAGTGTGTCGGTAATATGGTCACCGCAACAGCCACCAACCCATGCTTTAACCATTCGGAGGATGGAGAAATATCTGACACTGAATCCGTGTTTAGGGACAACATCAACAATTATATTTATTTCTCTGTCTGCAGGTGTTCTAGTTGTCAGGTGGTGTTCGGAGGGTTAAACTCGGTCAAGTCCCATATCCAGACGGCCCACTGTGAGGTGTTCCATAAGTGTCCCAGCTGCCCGATGGCCTTCAAGTCCTCCCCCAGCGCCCAGAGTCACATCAACACCCAACACCCCACACTCACTGGAGGACAGGCCAAGTATGTACACACACACTGGTTGTGTTCTCAGATTTTTAAATGTTTAAATTTCACCTTTATTTAACCAGGTAGGCCAGTAAATGAGAACTTGTTCTCAACAACTGCGACCTGGCCAAGATAAAGTAAAGCAGTGCGACACAAACAACAACACAGAGTTACACATGGAATAAACAGAGTCAATAACACAATAGAAAAAAGTCTATATACAGTGTGTGCAAATGGCGTAAGTAGGTAAGGCAATAAATAGGCCATTTTCGCGAAGTAATTACAATTTAGCAAATTAACACTGGAGTGATAGATGTGCAGATGATGATGTGCAAGTAGAATTACTGGTGTGCAAAAAAAGTTAATAAAAACAATATGGGGATGAGGTATGTTGTTGGATGGGCTATTTACCGGTGGGCTGTGTATAGCTGCAGCAATTGGGATGCTGCTCAGATAGCTGATGCTTCAAGTTAGTGAGGGAGATTTATTTATTTATTTATTTCACCTTTATTTAACGAGGTAGGCAAGTTGAGAACAAGTTCTCATTTACATATGCGACCTGGCCAGGATAAAGCAAAGCAGTTCGACACATACAACAACACAGTTACACATGGAGTAAAACAAACATACAGTCAATAATACAGTATAAACAAGTCTATATACGATGTGAGCAAATGAGGTGAGATAAGGGAGGTAAAGGCAAAAAAAGGCCATGGTGGCAAAGTAAATACAATATAGCAAGTAAAACACTGGAATGGTAGATTTGCAATGGAAGAATGTGCAAAGTAGAAATAAAAATAATGGGTTGCAAAGTAAATAAATACATTTAAATACAGCAGGGAAAGAGGTAGTTGTTTGGGCTAAAATATAGGTGGGCTATGTACAGGTGCAGTAATCTGTGAGCTGCTCTGACAGTTGGTGCTTAAAGCTAGTGAGGGAGATAAGTGTTTCCAGTTTCAGTGCTTTTTGTAGTTCGTTCCAGTCATTGGCAGCAGAGAACTGGAAGGAGAGGCGGCCAAAGAAAGAATTGGTTTTGGGGGTGACTAGAGAGATATACCTGCTGGAGCGTGTGCTACAGGTGGGATATGCTATGGTGACCAGCGAGCTGAGATAAGGGGGGACTTTACCTAGCAGGGTCTTGTAGATGACATGGAGCCAGTGGGTTTGGCGACGAGTATGAAGCGAGGGCCAGCCAACGAGAGTGTACAGGTCGCAATGGTGGGTAGTATATGGGGCTTTGGTGACAAAACGGATTGCACTGTGATAGACTGCATCCAATTTGTTGAGTAGGGTATTGGAGGCTATTTTGTAAATGACATCGCCAAAGTCGAGGATTGGTAGGATGGTCAGTTTTACCAGGGTATGTTTGGCAGCATGAGTGAAGGATGCTTTGTTGCGAAATAGGAAGCCAATTCTAGATTTAACTTTGGATTGGAGATATTTGATATGGGTCTGGAAGGAGAGTTTACAGTCTAACCAGACACTTAAGTATTTGTAGTTGTCCACGTATTCTAAGTCAGAGCCATCCAGATTAGTGATGTTGGACAGGCGGGCAGGTGCGGGTAGTGATCGGTTGAAGAGCATGCATTTAGTTTTACTTGTATTTAAGAGCAATTGGAGGCCACGGAAGGAGAGTTGTATGGCATTGAAGCTTGCCTGGAGAGTTGTTAACACAGTGTCCAAAGAAGGGCCAGAAGTATACAGAATGGTGTCGTCTGCATAGAGGTGGATCAGAGACTCACCAGCAGCAAGAGCGACCTCATTGATGTATACAGAGAAGAGAGTCGGTCCAAGAATTGAACCCTGTGGCACCCCCATAGAGACTGCCAGAGGTCCGGACAGCAGACCCTCCGATTTGACACACTGAACTCTATCAGAGAAGAGGTTGGTGAACCAGGCAAGGCAATCATTTGAGAAACCAAGGCTGTCGAGTATGCCGATGAGGATGTGGTGATTGACAGAGTCGAAAGCCTTGGCCAGATCAATGACCACGGCTGCACAGTAATGTTTTTTATCGATGGCGGTTAAGATATCGTTTAGGACCTTGAGCGCGTGGCTGAGGTGCACCCATGACCAGCTCTGAAACCAGATTGCATAGCAGAGAAGGTATGGTGAGATTCGAAATGGTCGGTAATCTGTTTGCTGACTTGGCTTTCGAAGACCTTAGAAAGGCATGGTAGGATAGATATAGGTCTGTAGCAGTTTGGGTCAAAAGTGTCCCCCCCTTTGAAGAGGGGGATGACCGCAGCTGCTTTCCAATCTTTGGGAAACTCAGACGATACGAAAGAGAGTTTGAACAGGCTAGTAATAGGGGTGGCAACAATTTCGGCAGATAATTTTAGAAAGAAAGTGTCCAGATTGTCTAGCCCGGCTGATTTGTAGGGGTCCAGATTTTGCAGCTCTTTCAGAACAGCAGCTGAACGGATTTGGGAGAAGGAGAAATGGGGAAGGCTTGGGCGAGTTGCTGTGGGGGGTGCAGTGCTGTTGACCGGGGTAGGAGTAGCCAGGTGGAAAGCATGGCCAGCTGTAGAAAAATGCTTATTGAAATTCTCAATTATGGTGGATTTATCAGTGGTGACAGCGTTTCCTATCTTCAGTGCAGTGGGCAGCTGGGAGGAGGTGTTCTTATGATATGTCTCCAACTTCAGCAAATTTTGCAATTCGTTCCAGCCATTGGCAGCAGAGAACTGGAAGGAAAGGCAGCCAACGGAGGTGTTGGCTTTGGGGGTGACCAGTGAAATATACCTGCTGGAGTGCGTGTACGGGTGGGTGTTATGGTGATCAGTGAGCTGAGATAAGGCGGAGCTTTACCTAGCAAAGACTTATAGATGTCCTGGAGCCAGTGGGTCTGGCGACTAATATGTAGCGAGGGCCAGCTGACGAGAGCATACAGGTCGCAGTGGTGGGTGGTATATCAGGCATTGGTCACAAAACGGATGGCACTGTAATAGACTGCATCCAATTTGCTGAGTAGTGTGTTGGAGGCTATTTTGTAAACGACATCGCCGAAGTCAAGGATCGTCAGTTTTACGAGAGTATGTTTGGGAAGGAGAGTTGACAGTAGCCAGACACCTAGGTATTTGTAGTTGAGAACAAGTATTTGACACACTGCCGATTTTCCAGGTTTTCCTACTTACAAAGCATGTAGAGGTCTGTAATTTTTATCATACACTGTACACTTCAACTGTGCGAGACGGAATCTAAAACAAAAATCCAGAAAATCACTTTGTATGATTTTTAAGTAATTAATTTGCATTTTATTGCATGACGTAAGTATTTGATCACCTCCCAACCAGTTAGACTTCTGGCTCTCACAGGCCTGTTAGTTTTTCTTTTAGGATCCCTCCTGTTCTCCACTCATTACCTGTTTGAACTCGTTACCTGTATAAAAGACACCTGTCCACACACTCAATCAAATAGACTTCAACCTCTCCACAATGGCCAAGACCAGAGAGCTGTGTAAGGACATCAGGGATAAAATTGTAGACCTGCACAAGGCTGGGATGGGCTACAGGACAATAGGCAAACAGCTTGGTGAGAAGGCAACAACTGTTGGCGCAATTATTAGAAAATGGAAGAAGTTCAAGATGATGGTCAATCACCCTCGGTCTGGGGTTCCATGCAAGTTCTCACCTCACGGGGCATCAATGATCATGAGGCAGGGAGGGATCAGCACAGAACTACACGGCAGGACCTGGTCAATGACCTGAAGAGAGCTGGAACCACAGTCTCAAAGAAAACCATTAGTAACACACTACGCCGTCATGGATTAAAATCCTGCAGCGCATGCAAGATCCCCCTGCTCAAGCCAGCGCATGTCCAGGCCCGTCTGAAGTTTACCAATGACCATCTGGATGATCCAGAGGAGGAATGGGAGAAGGTCATGTGGTCTGATGAGACAAAAATAGAGCTTTTTGGTCTAAACTCCACTTGTGTTTGGAGGAAGAAGGATGAGTACAACCCCAAGAACACCATCCCAACCGTGAAGCATGGAGGTGGAAACATCATTCTTTGGGGATGCTTTTCTGCAAAGGGGACAGGACGACTGCACCGTATTGAGGGGAGGAAGGATGGGGCCATGTATCGCGAGATCTTGGCCAACAACCTCCTTCTCTCAGTAAGAGCATTGAAAATGGGTTGTGGCTGGGTCTTCCAGCATGACAACGACCCGAAACGCACAGCCAGGGCAACTAAGGAGTGGCTCCGTAAGAAGCATCTCAAGGTCCTGGAGTGACCTTGCCTGTCTCCAGACCTGAACCCAATAGAAATTCTTTGGAGGGAGCTGGAAGTCCATATTGCCCAGCGACAGCCCCGAAACCTGAAGGATCTGGAGAAGGTCTGTATGGAGGAGTGGGCCAAAATCTGCAGTGTGTGCAAACCTGGTCAAGAACTACAATTACGTATGATCTCTGTAATTGCAAACAAAGGTTTCTGTACCAAATATTCGGTTCTGCTTTTCTGATGTATCAACTACTTATGTCATGCAATAAAATGCATGTGATTTTCTGGATTTTTGTTTTAGATTCCGTCTCTCACAGTTGAAGTGTACCTATGATTAAAAAATTACAGACCTCTACATGCGTTGTAAGTAGGAAACACTGCAGATTTTGCAGGTTATCAAATACTTGTTCTCCCCCACTGTATTCTAAGTCAGAACCGTCCAGAGTAGTGATGCTAGGTGGGCGGGTGCGGGCAGCAATCGGTTGAAGAGCATGCATTTAGTTTTACTAGCGTTTAAGAGCAGTTGGAGGCCACGGAAGGAGTGTTGTATGGCATTGAAACTTATACCCTTCACTCTTTCCTTACAGGATGATCTACAAGTGTGTGATGTGTGACACGGTATTTACCCAGAAGCCACTGCTGTACGTCCACTTTGACACCCACCTAGTCAAGCAGAAGGTGCACGTGTTCAAGTGTCCTGAGTGCCCCAAGCTCTACGCGCAGAGAAGTTCCATGCTGGAGCACATCAAGGTACATCTATGGGTTCCCCTCTCACACAGTCCTTCTCCAGACTGGGTTTGGGTCAGTCAAAATCAAATCAAATCAAAAAATCAAATCAAATTTATTTGTCACATACACATGGTTAGCAGATGTTAATGCGAGTGTAGCGAAATGCTTGTGCTTCTAGTTCCGACAATGCAGTAATAACCAACAAGTATCTAACTAACAATTCCTAAACTACTGTCTTATACACAGTGTAAGGGGATAAAGAATATGTACATAAGGATATATGAATGAGTGATGGTACAGAGCAGCATAGGCAAGATACAGTAGATGGTATCGAGTACAGTATATACATATGAGATGAGTATGTAAACAAAGTGGCATAGTTAAAGTGGCTAGTGATACATGTATTACATAAGGATGCAGTCGATGATATAGAGTACAGTATATACGTATGCATATGAGATGAATAATGTAGGGTAAGTAACATTATATAAGGTAGCATTGTTTAAAGTGGCTAGTGATATATTTACATCATTTCCCATCAATTCCCATTATTAAAGTGGCTGGAGTAGAGTCAGTGTCAGTGTGTTGGCTGCAGCCACTCAATGTTAGTGGTGGCTGTTTAACAGTCTGATGGCCTTGAGATAGAAGCTGTTTTTCAGTCTCTCGGTCCCAGCTTTGATGCACCTGTACTGACCTCACCTTCTGGATGATAGCGGGGTGAACAGGCAGTGGCTCGGGTGGTTGATGTCCTTGATGATCTTTATGGCCTTCCTGTAACATCGGGTGGTGTAGGTGTCCTGGAGGGCAGGTAGTTTGCCCCCGGTGATGCGTTGTGCAGACCCCACTACCCTCTGGAGAACCTTACGGTTGAGGGCGGAGCAGTTGCCGTACCAGGCGGTGATACAGCCCGCCAGGATGCTCTCGATTGTGCATCTGTAGAAGTTTGTGAGTGCTTTTGGTGACAAGCCAAATTTCTTCAGCCTCCTGAGGTTGAAGAGGCGCAAACACAAGAGGCGCAGTCAGTTCTGTTGATATGAAATGTAGCTTAACTTTCCTCCATCTCCCTATCTGCTGTGTTCCTTTCTCTATTCTCCTTCACCTTTCCTCGCTCAGACTACTCACAGAGGCCCTGCGGTCAAACAGGAAGTTCCCGTTGCCATGGCGCCCTCCCCTGCCCCTCCCCCCCGGGTGCGGAGCTCGGTGAAGACGGAGAGCTCTGACGGAGAGGAGTGGGGAAGGGAGGAAGAGGAGGAGGAAGAGAGGGATGGAGAGACCAATAAGACAAGCCCAGGGTGGAGCTGTGCTCCCTGCCACGCCCGCTACGCTGACAGAGAGGACTACATTACCCATATGGCCGAGCAGCATGGCAAGGTCAGGAACATAGCCTGCACATAGACAGTTAAATGTTTCATGCAGTAGTGATATACTGTTTGATGTGCAGTACAATAGATTGATTCTGAATCGGTTCTAACTGATCAGTGATCCATTGTATCTTCTGACCCTCTAGGTCAGGCCTACTCTACTGCCGGCCCACGGGCCCAGTCCCGCCCAAAATTAACCCCTAACTGGCCCTTAAACAAATCACCTAATCACCACAGGCCCAATCCTCACTTGAGAAAAGTTATGCTTAATACGTCACTTACGTTCTTCCATCAAAATACGATCAGAGTTTATTTATGCTCAACTTTGAGCTCCCCAGGTGTTTCTCAAGTTGGGATTGGGCCCGATCATATAGGTTATAAAGTCATATCATGTATATCTAAAGTTCTGGAGCACAGTCACCTCTCACATGAAGTGGAGGGATCCAGGAAAGTTTGCCCTCTTTTTTTTCTTTGAAGAACAGATTTTCAGCCGTTTTTCTCAGTAAGCATCATTGTCTTTAGTAGCCTTTCTGTTTTTAAACTAGGGGAGCTGAGGGGACTGTTCACTGTAAGGTGCCTGTGTTTTGTGTAGATCCTGAAGAAGTTCCCGTGTAGTCTGTGTGAGAACTCCTTCTCCTCCACGTCCAGCCTCAGACGCCACATCAGAGTCAAACACAAGGGCATCAAACGAGCCTTCCACTGCCGGTGAGTATGCACACTACACCCTAACCCCTACATACCCTACCCCCACGTCAGAGTCTAAATGAGTCATCCACTAAGTATGCACACTACACGCTAACCCCTATACTACCCTACAACAGCTGTATCTCACCTTGACCCCTACAGTAAACCCTAACGGGTGTTTGTGTGTGTAGGTTGTGTGGTGAGGGTAAGAGGACGTTCAGCAGTAGACTGGTGTTGGAGAGACATGTCCAGCTGAGACACGGCATGTCAGCTCTGGACACGAAGGTACAGTTCCACTTTCTCTCACAACTACCGACTGCAACCTTTATATAGGAAGACCGGTTATTAATGCTAAATGTCATTAACTCTAATTCTCTCTGTCTGTCTGTCAGCGAGGGAGGGGTGCAGAAGGGGCCGACAGTTCCTCGGAGCAGGACGGAGGCTCCAACCCTCCGTTCACTGTTTCAGCTGAGGAAGACGGAGGAGGAGGGTTGAAGACTGAGGAGGAAGAGGACGATGTGACCGAAGGCATCATCCCTGCTAAGAGACCTTGCGTCACCTCCTCGGCCCCCCCTCCCCAGCCAGAGTCTGGGTTCCACTGTACTCCCTGTGGCTTCACCACCGAGGACCGCGCCGTCTTCCTGGACCACATCCCCCAGCACCGCTCCGAGGCCCTGGGGGGAGGAGTCAGCCTGCAGTGTCTACAGTGTGGAGCCTGCTTTGCCTCCGCCCCCTCTCTCTCCCGCCACCGCTTCATCAGCCACAGGGTTCGAGACACGCCCCCTGACAACCACAGCCGTCATGGCCATAATGACCGCTCCCTGACATCATCGCCCGGCAATGGCGGTAACCACGGTGACGGGAGTCCCAGAGGGGGTTCCCTGCCGGGGTCTCCCTCTTCCTCGTCTCATCCCCCCACACCGCTAGGGGAGGACGGGGAGGGCAGGGTGGGGTGTAAGGTGTGTGGGAAACGCTTTGAGAAGGTTTCGGATCTGAACACACACTTCAGGACTCACGGCATGGCCTTCATCACCGCACGCAAGACAGACAAACCTGTCTAAGAGAGAGGGAGGGGAAGGAGGAGGAGAGAAAGATAATATTTTGGAGGGAAGGAGGGTGAGAGAGTACTATAAACGGCAGATATTTTAGTAAGAGAGAGGAGGTATGGGAAGGAAAGCTCTTCACTGTAAACTGTTCTTCAGCAGTGTGTTCCTGTCATCACTTATCCAACACACAAGCACATTGTGATAACAGTTGTTGTTTTCATTCAATGCTTATTTAATTTTCTGTCACATTTGTCATATGGCAGCCATAACCTGTGTGTGTGTGTGTTTGTCTGACTGATTCTGGACGCAGTACCTCAGGTGCTGTACCCGTCTAAACTGAGGTAGTATTAACATCTGGAGACTGCTGAGGGGAGGACGGCTCATAATAATGGCTGGAACGGAACAAATGGAATGGTTTCCATGTGTTTGATGTAGTTAATACCATTCCACTGATTCCACTCCAGCCAGTACCACGAGCCCATCCTCCCTAATTAAGGTGCCACCAACCTCCTTTGGTTGTAAATGAGTTATGAAACGGATTATTACAGGTTATATTACCAAATAACACTTCCATTCAGAAGTGAACTTTTTAAAATGGAGACACTTAACCACCAGTCAGTCTACAGCTGAGTTCTATTAGGTTCTGTTGTCTGTCATCAACAGGGAATGTGACTGGTGTTGGAAGAGACTGGTCAACATGGGGGTGTGATTTGCTTATTGATTTGAATGTTTCAGTTCTCTATGGTTCATCCAAGCACAGAATCTCCCAGTGGATTGGTGACAGCCACCACTGGTCTTTCCCTGTGTAGAGCCCGTCCCAGTTCTCATTCTCACTATTGCATTGATTTTCTTATAGTTTTGTTCATAGTATTTGATTTAAGGGTTTGTGTATGTGCAGGTATTTGTTTTTCATTGTAAGCTCTGGATTGGCTTTGTCTGTTGAATGTTCTCCATTCTCATCCCCGTCCGTCTAGCCATATAGTGTGATCAGGGATGAGATTGGCTCCACAGAGACGTCAGGCAGAGTATTCCTGTTGATCCGGCCTTGTAACATCAGGAAACATCCCATCTCAAGATGACCCTCTATAACCTGGAGGGGTTGGGTTGGACCCTTCCATTACTAAAGTGTGGTTGTACTTGACCACAACTGAACCATAACCTTGTAAATATGAGTACTAGACATCTATCCTCTCTCTCTCTGAGAGGGAGGGAGATATGAATGGAGTGATAGTGAAACTCCTGGTGTAGGGGGAGAGGTGTGAAGGGTTGAGGACAGTGATTGTATGCTAAAGAAAAGCATGTTGAACTACAGTAAAACAAAAAATATATATCTTTACGTTAAAGTTAGTCACCCAATCAGCGGTGTTAACTGTTATCTCTTCTACTCTTTTGAAAGGTATTGTGTGCGTGTCTCCAGCTAGAGTTTCTTCAGTCTTCAGAGATTACAATGTTAACACACAGCCCTCTTTCCCCCTGTAACCCTATTCTATGTTTTCTTTCTTGCGTAGAGCATTTCTAATAAAATACCCAGAGAAAGTGATTATTATATTCTGAGTCTCATTTGAACTTCTGTCAGTCGTAACAATCCATAGAGTAAGTGATAGTAGGTTCATAATCTTTATTATTAAATCAGTCTTCCACTTCCTATCTTGTCAGCACTGGATTAGCACCCATAATCCTAGTCTTATGATCCCAACTCTCAGAAAACAACCAATGCAGAACACCGACTCACATGTAAGGTCGTGTTGAACTACAGTAAAACAAAAAAAAGATGTTCCAGCATTGTCCTACTGGAAGATACCCACCATTGCAACAAAGATATAGAAATATACATATCTTTAACAAATAGAATAAAAATATCTTAAGTGCTTTTACATAGTCACAGGTATCTGCTTTGATGTGCTCAAGGCCTGCTCTGGCTTAATCTAGAATAGTTGTTTTTTAAAGAAGCAGGATATAAAGTTATATTTGTTACTGTTAAATGTGTTAAAATATGCCATATTAACAATCTCTTCTTGTTCAACACATGCATGAGTAGTTCCATATGTCATGCATGTCTATTGGATGTGTAGTTTCACTACAGGACAAACCCCAACAGTAGGAACAAGGGCTGCATAAAGACTCCAACTCCCAGAGTTCCCAGCATAGATGCTCCTGGTGGAGAAAAAAATACATTATACCACTTGACCTTCTCTCTCTCTCCTGCCTATACATCTTCATTTCAGTTTCTTCCTCATAGTCTAATCAACTCTTCCTCTTACCTGACCACAGGAGCATTCCTTTATCTCTACCCATCTCTCACTCATGTTGTGTTCATAACCTCTCGTAAAGGTGTAATTACCAGCATAAGACTGGGAAATATCCACTCGTCAATAAGGCAGGTAGCCTATTGGTTAGAGCGTTGGGCCAGTAACCGAAAGGTTGCTGGATCAAATCCCCGAGCTGACAAGGTCGTTCTGCCCCTGAACAAGGCAGGTAAAACAGTGAACCCACTGTTCTCCGGTAGGCCGTCATTGTAAATGAGAATTTGTTCTTAACTGACTTAGCTAAATAAAAAATCTGTGAACTCAGTTGTTTACCATTAGCCAATCGGTATTCTCAACTAGTTCAAAGCACTAGAACGCTTTACAAGTAGTATTTTCTGAGTTTCCCACTTGTTATGAATGCAGAATTCATCTCTTCCCCTCCCAGTCCCCTCTCTCCTACTCACCTGAGAGTGGGGGCAGGTTTCTGAGTGGGTTTGTAGTCGGTTCTGCGCGGTCGTAGGCCACTCGGTCGTAGGCCACATCCAGAGCATTGCCAAGAGCGGCCCATTGTGCCACCCCCAGCACTGCCCACTGTGCATTAGTTGCCATGGCAGCATTGTCAGGACCCAGGGCCTTCAGTTGGCTGGTTGAAAGAGCCTGATCAGAATACAGAAGAGTATGGAGTGCTGGGTTCCAAAGTCACCTATTTTTCTTCCGTAAACCTAGTAATTAGAAAACCTCAGTGGAACACAGCAGAGATAGAGAAGAGCCCCCTAAGCAAACTGGTTCTGGGAGTTCTGTTCACAAACAAACCCCATAGAGCCCCAGGACAGCAACACAATTAGACCCAACCAAATCATGAGAAAACAAAAAAACTAGAATGCTATTTGGCCCTAAACAGAGAGTACACAGTGGCGGAATACCTGACCACCGTGAGGTAAATTAAGGAAATCCTTGACTATGTACAGGTACAGACTCAGTGAGCATAGCCTTGCTATTGAGAAAGGCCACCGTAGGCAGACCTGGCTCTCAAGAGAAGACAGGCTATGTGCTCACTGCCCATAAAATGAGGTGGAAACTGAGTTGCACTTCCTAACCTCCTGCCAAATATATGACCATACTAGAGACACACATTTCCCTCAGATTACACAGATCCACGAAGAATTCGAAAACAAACCCAATTTTGATAAACTCCCATATCTACTGGGTGAAATACCATCACAGCATCACAGCAGCAAGATGTGTGACCTGTTGTCACAAGAAAAGGGCAACCAGTGAAGAACAAACACCATTGTCAATACAACCCATATTTATTTATTTTCCCTTTTGTACTTTAACTATTGGCATATCATTACAACACTGTATATAGACATATGACATTTGAAATGTCTTTATTCTTTTGGAATTTTTGTAAGTGTAATGTTCACTGTTTATTTCACTATTGTTTATCTATTTCACCTGCTTTGTCAATGTAAACATGTTTCCCATGCCAATAAAACCCTTAATTTGAAATTGATAGAGGGAGGCAGGGAGAGAGTGTACTCACAGCGAGGCGGTCTGGGGGGATGAGGGGAACGCTGGTCGGACTGAGGAAGGAGAAGGCAGAGGGACTGAGAGAAAGAAACTCTGACAAACTCAAACCAGCTGGAGAAAAGTGAGATAAAGCAGAGAGAGAAAGAGAGAGGAGAAATGGCTTACATTTTAAAATGTATTTCACAAAATAAGTGAGAACAATAGTGTATGAGAGAGAGAAAGAGGGGAACAGAGGAATGTATCTGACCCATGATGTTGCCCAGAGAGTTGACCAGAGCCTCGGTCCATCCCTGTGTTTCTCCAAACACAGCCACCGCACGCTGCTTCAGAAGCTCTGTTACTGCCAGGGGGCACTGCACCTCGCCCACCGACTGTACTGCCTCCCTATAGTGATACAGTGCCTTGCGAAAGTATTCGGCCCCCTTGAACTTTGCGACCTTTTGCCACATTTCAGGCTTCAAACATAAAGATATAAAACTGTATTTTTTTGTGAAGAATCAACAACAAGTGGGACACAATCATGAAGTGGAACGACATTTATTGGATATTTCAAACTTTTTTAACAAATCAAAAACTGAAAAATTGGGCGTGCAAAATTATTCAGCCCCCTTAAGTTAATACTTTGTAGCGCCACCTTTTGCTGCGATTACAGCTGTAAGTCGCTTGGGGTATGTCTCTATCAGTTTTGCACATCGAGAGACTGAAATTTTTTCCCATTCCTCCTTGCAAAACAGCTCGAGCTCAGTGAGGTTGGATGGAGAGTATTTGTGAACAGCAGTTTTCAGTTCTTTCCACAGATTCTCGATTGGATTCAGGTCTGGACTTTGACTTGGCTATTCTAACACCTGGATATGTTTATTTTTTAACCATGCCATTGTAGATTTTGCTTTATGTTTTGGATCATTGTCTTGTTGGAAGACAAATCTCCGTCCCAGTCTCAGGCCTTTTGCAGACTCCATCAGGTTTTCTTCCAGAATGGTCCTGTATTTGGCTCCATCCATCTTCCCATCAATTTTAACCATCTTCCCTGTCCCTGCTGAAGAAAAGCAGGCCCAAACCATGATGCTGCCACCACCATGTTTGACAGTGGGGATGGTGTGGTCAGGGTGATGAGCTGTGTTGCTTTTACGCCAAACATAACGTTTTGCATTGTTGCCAAAAAGTTCAATTTTGGTTTCATCTGACCAGAGCACCTTCTTCCACATGTTTGGTGTGTCTCCCAGGTGGCTTGTGGCAAACTTTAAACAACACTTTTTATGGATATCTTTAAGAAATGGCTTTCTTCTTGCCACTCTTCCATAAAGGCCAGATTTGTGCAATATACGACTGATTGTTGTCCTATGGACAGAGTCTCCCACCTCAGCTGTAGATCTCTGCAGTTCATCCAGAGTGATCATGGGCCTCTTGGCTGCATCTCTGATCAGTCTTCTCCTTGTATGAGCTGAAAGTTTAGAGGGATGGCCAGGTCTTGGTAGATTTGCAGTGGTCTGATACTCCTTCCATTTCAATATTATCGCTTGCACAGTGCTCCTTGGGATGTTTAAAGCTTGGGAAATCTTTTTGTATCCAAATCCAGCTTTAAACTTCTTCACAACAGTATCTCGGACCTGCCTGGTGTGTTCCTTGTTCTTCATGATGCTCTCTGAGCTTTTAACGGACCTCTGAGACTATCACAGTGCAGGTGCATTTATACGGAGACTTGATTACACACAGGTGGATTGTATTTATCATCATTAGTCATTTAGGTCAACATTGGATCATTCAGAGATCCTCACTGAACTTCTGGAGAGAGTTTGCAGCACTGAAAGTAAAGGGGCTGAATAATTTTGCACGCCCAATTTTTCAGTTTTTGATTTGTTAAAAAAGTTTGAAATATCCAATAAATGTCGTTCCACTTCATGATTGTGTCCCACTTGTTGTTGATTCTTCACAAAAAAATACAGTTTTATATCTTTATGTTTGAAGCCTGAAATGTGGCAAAAGGACGCAAAGTTCAAGGGGGGCAAATACTTTCGCAAGGCACTGTATATAACACATTATAAAACAAGCTCACGCAAATGTAGTAGAGTTAAAATGGTTATTCCATCAAACTTCAAATGATTAGGATAGTACACAACACAGAACAGAACAACCAGGTCAGTGGCCAAAGCCCGCAAACAGGAATATTCCAAGTTCAGACAGAAGGGGGAGTCAGATCGCTATGATCGCCAGGAACTTTACTTTTGGTGTCTATTTTTTAATTGTTGCTCTGCTGGTGCTGCCTGTTGATGTTAGGTAGGCAGCTACAGTAGCTGAATGATGTTAACATCTTCGGGTTTTGTTTCATTAAATGTATTTTATTTCATCTGGGTGCTTGTGTCACCTACTAACACCCTGGTACTACCCGTTACTCCCGTTCTCCTCAGTCCGAGAAAACACAGAGAGAAAGCTATCTGTTGCACATTACTCCTTTGTGAAGTCCATAACGTAAAATAAATTAAACATTCCAATGTTAATGCTGTAGATATTGTTATAAGGGAGCGATTTCAGCGATTTCACGTTTTAACTTGTTTATGTTGCAGTGTTTTTGTACATGAGTTGTTGTATTTTGGTACTGTCAACACTGAAAGCATCTAGAAATGTATTGGAGATGTGAGACAGGATACGTGTTTTACCTTTCTTCATGCTCCTGTGTAGAACAACTTGTCAGATGGTGCATTGGAGACTGATGTGTTCCTGTCCTGTCTTTTCACAATACTATTGCAGGTATGGTTCTATTGTCTAAGAATGAAAATTATACATTCTTTGTATTAAGGACGGGTTATTATTTTATACATTATGGCTTTATGTATGAGTGTGATTGTGTGAGTTCGAGAAAACACAGAGAGAAAAAACAATAATTCAGATGGTGCATTGAAGACTGATGTGTTCCTGTCCTGTCTTTTCACAATACTATTGCAGATCAACATAAAAGCCTAAAAGACAGCCGTGGTGTCGCTCTTCATTTCTTGGAATCTGTTTTCAGGAGGCCAGGGCCTGCACGGTGGAGTTGAGGACCCCAGGGGCCAGGAGGGACATCTGAGAGGGAGCCAGCTCACACAGCAGCGACCCCAGACTCAACACCTCCTCACTGGAAGACTTTGACATGTTCCTCCCCTGGGGACACAGGGCTCTGTCACTCATTGCCATATGTTTGTCTGTGTGTGTGTGTTTGTGATTTACACTGAAGATTAGGGTTAGGGTTGGGGTTGAGGCTAGGGTTAAGGTTGAACTAGGTTGTGGACATGAAGCTAGGGTTAGGATTGAACTGGGATGTGGACATGAACCGAGGGTTAGGATTGAACTGGGATGTCGACATGAACCGAGGGTTAGGATTAGGATTGAAGTGGGATGTGGACATGAAGCTACACATGTAGGATCTTAATTTGAGCCAGTCTGCTACAGTAGGAAAATAATCATGCAGCAACAGGAAATGTGATTTATTTTTTGGATTATAATCAATGGAATCTTTTGTTGTTGGGGTTGATAAAAAACATTGTTATGGCAAATCAAGTCTGACATTTTAAAGTAGAAATGATACAATTTAGAAGTCCTTTTAAACCTTGAATAGACTACAAGTTTGCATTCCTACGGTCTCAGCAACAATAGAGTGACCAAATGAAGATCCTACATCTGTAGGGTTGTGTGTTTACCAGGCAGTTCAGAGCTCTGTTGGTCAGTGTGGGGCGAGAGCGAGAGGCAAAGAACTCAGGTTGGCCTCTTTCATCTTCTTCATGAGCACAGCACATACAGAGGCAGGTAGACTGGCTATCTTCTCAGCCCTGAGAGAGAGAAAGAGAGAAAGAGAGAGAGAAAGAGAGAGAGAGAGAGAATGTAAGTGTGCATCTGTGTTGGGGCCCCCCACCCCCAAAAGAGCAATTTTTCCACAGACACCTACTGATTGATTCTTAATTTATTATCCCACAATTGAAAAATATTTATTTAATGTATGGGAGGGAAGGAAGGAAGGAAGGAAGGAAGGGAAGAAGGAAGAGATACAGAAATGAGAGTGTTAATAGTACTGACTGAGACAAAGGCATATTGATAAGCGTAACACCTCTCTCACCTGCTTCCCCTGCAGTAGTTTATTGGCCAGTGTTTTGGCCTGGGTCAGACCCCAGTGACATCAGGGGGTCCTTGAGGGCGTCGGGGGAGAACTGGGAGAGATGGAAAGGGGAAAGCAGCGTAACACCGGGACCCAGCACACGCAGCAACTCAGGACTGGAATCATCCACAGATGATGACATCACAGTGTTGACGAGCTTCTTCTTCAGCTGGAAGGAGGAGGAGGGGAGAGGAAGAGGAGGGTTAAAAATAAACACCACAAATTATTCCCATAATTGTAAAATCCCAACTTTAGTGATTCCTGAGTTATAAAGAATATAAACAACAACAACTTTGGAAATAGTGAGAGAGAGAGAGAGAGAGAGAGAGAGAGAGAGAGCAAGACTGGGGGATACCTTGTTGCAGTCATCAAGTTGAGAGAGGAGGAGCCAGCTCAAGGAGGAGTTTAGGGTTGGGGCGTCGTCATAGAAACATGCCAGTGAGCCTAGTCTGGATAGGAAAGGGTCAGAGTTAGGTCAGAGTTAAGTAAAATACCCTACTGGCTATTCAGTACCGTGTTTAGTAAGTCATCCAACATCTGTTCTGAACTCTCCTCCCTTGTTTGTTTATCATATTTCTGTGACTAAGCACTCGCTCATGCTCAAGGTACCAACGTGTTTCCTCCGACACATTGGTGTGGATGGCGCTGTGTTAAGAAGCAGTGCAGCTTGGTTGGGTTGTGTATCGGAGGACGCATGACTTTCAACCTTCGTCTCTCCCGAGCCCGTACGGGAGTTGTAGCGATGAGACAAGATAGTAGCTACTAAACAATTGGATACCACGAAATTGGGGAGAAAAGGGGTAACAATTAAAAATTATTTTAAATAAATAAAAAAACACTGTATAACTTTACATAAAACAAGACCAAATATGGCATTTGTGTCTAAAATGGATACAATCCCCATTATGTAAATAATTGTTTGCAACACTCCTGGTGAATAACTAGAGTACTGTCAGTGTATTTGCATATTTTGAATATATCTAGCTATGTAAATGAAGATGAATGTTGAGGTACCCATTCACAGTCAGAGTCAGGGTATTTCATGGTGCTATTGGGCTGGAAATAGAAGCGGGAAGCAGATTCCATGTTTGTGTCTGTTTCCTCAGCAGGGAGGGAGGTGAGGAGAGAGTGGAATCATTCTAATTTCCCACCTTTCGCTAAACGTAATTCTAATATTGTTTCTATCTATTGTGCATCCCTTTGTTCTCAGTAAAAGACAACTTTTATTGTCTGAAAAATTGTCAGTTGGACAACGTGTCTCCATGTGAGCCAGGTCTCAGGGATACTGGGGTATATTCTTTAAGGCTTCCTCCTCTGAGGCTGTGAGCTCACAGCTGCCTAGCTACCGCCCTAGTTACCCACCTAGTTACCTGCCCCATGGAGTAAGTCCACTGGGGGTAAAGGAGAACATGCTGAGAAAAACATGTACTTTAATTGATGTTATGTCACGCTCTTTCTCCATCTCTCTATCTTTCTCTTGGTTATCATTTGCCTTTCTACAGTACTCTTTTCCTCCCCTCCCTCCACCCTCTCTATGTCTCTCTTTCAAAACCACTGCTTTCCTATCACAGCTTCTGTAAAAGACTTTCCTCTCTAAGTCATTTGCATGGCTTCCGAAGATTTGACTTCTCATTTGGGTTTGGCCTTGAGGTGTGTCATGCAATCTGCCTGTCTGAGCGTGGTGATTCTGGGGTTTATGGTCATAATTACCAATCACGGAATTATTTCACTAAATGAATATACATTGGTTACAAATATTGGTCTCCTTTAAATACGGTCCTGTCTATTCTGAATATCTTATTCATTTGAATTAGTTCATTAGTCAATTGTTAATACTCTGTCCTTGCACATTAGTGATGCATTTTTCACAGATTAACTATTCATAGATTGAAAATGTTTTTTAAAAGTATTATAAGTATTATTCTGTGAGACAGATCATTGTTTACTTCAAAATGTAAAAATCAACACACTGTCAATCATTAGATAATGATGCAATTAACAGAGCAACAACACACAACCAACACAGTTCTAACCATTATGGAGGCCACAACCAACACAGTTCTAACCATTATGGAGGCCACAACCAACACAGTTCTCACAACCAACACAGTTCTAACCACAACCAAACCAAAGATAAATGTACTTACTGAATTGTGTTTTCTTTTTGGATGTGGAGTAGAGTATGTAACAGCAGTATGTTTAGCAGGAGAAGAGTGTATGTGTCCTCTCTCCCTCCCTCCCTCCCGGGAGGTTAACTGTACAGGTGTCACACCAGGTGCATACGCTCTGTGTGTGTGTCTCATACAAGCCAGAGTATTGTGTGTGGGAATGATATGTTGGCCATGTTACAGTAATCAGGCCTTAGTTCACAGTCGTTTTATGTCAAAGATAATCATTATCATACTACAGTCGTGGCCAAAAGTTTTGAGAATGAGACAAATATTAATTTCCACAAAGTTTGCTGCTTCAGTGTCTAGAAATGTTTGTCAGATGTTACTATAGAATACTGAAGTATACTTACAAGCATTTCATAAGTGTCAAAGGCTTTTATTGACAATTACATGAAGTTGATGCAAAGAGTCAATACTTGCAGTGTTGACCCTTCTTTTTCAAGACCTCTGCAATCTGCCCTGGCTTGCTGTCAATTAACTTCTGGGCCACATCCTGACTGATGGCAGCCCATTCTTGCATAATCAATGCTTGGAGTTTGTCAGAATTTGTGGGGTTTTGTTTGTACACCCGCCTCTTGAGGATTGACCACAAGTTCTCAATGGGATTAAGGTCTGGGAAGTATCCTGGCCATGGACCCAAAATATTGATGTTTTGTTCCCAGAGCCACTTAGTTATCACTTTTGCCTTATGGCAAGGTGCTCCATCATGCTGGAAAAGGCATTGTTCGTCACCAAACTGTTCCTGGATGTTTGGGAGAAGTTGCTCTCGGAGGATGTGTTGGTACCATTCTTTATTCATGGCTGTGTTCTTAGGTAAAATTGTGAGTGAGCCCACTCCCTTGGCTGAGAAGCAATCCCACACATGAATGGTCTCAGGATGCTTTACTGTTGGCATGACACAGGACTGATGGTAGTGCTCACCTTGTCTTCTCCGGACAAGCTTTTTTCCGGATGCCCCAAACAATTGGAAAGGGGATTCATCAGAGAAAATGACTTTACCCCAGTCCTCAGCAGTCCAATCCCTGTACCTTTTTCAGAATATCAGAATATCTGATGTTTTTCCTGGAGAGAAGTGGCTTCTTTGCTGCCCTTCTTGACACCAGGCCATCCTCCAAAAGTCTTCACCTCACTGTGCGTGCAGATGCACTCACACCTGCCTGCTGCCATTCCTGAGCAAGCTCTGTACTGGTGGTGCCCCGATCCCGCAGCTGAATCAACTTTAGGAGACGGTCCTGGCGCTTGCTGGACTTTCTTGTGCGTCCTGAAGCCTTCTTCACAACAATTGAACCGCTCTCCTTGAAGTTCTTGATGATCTGGTAAATGGTGGATTTAGGTGCAATCTTACTGGGAGCAATATCCTTGCATGTGAAGCCATTTTTGTGCAAAGCAATGATGACGGCACATGTTTCCTTGCAGGTAACCATGGTTGACAGAGGAAGAACAATGATTCCAAGCACCACCCTCCTTTTGAAGCTTCCAGTATGTTATTCGAACTCAATCAGCATGACAGAGTGATCTCCAGCCTTGTCCTCGTCAACACTCACAGCTGTGTTAATGAGAGAATCACTGACATGATGTCAGCTGGTCCTTTTGTGGCAGTGCTGAAATGCAGTGGAATTTTTTTGGGGGAATTCAGTTCATTTGCATGGCAAAGAGGGACATTGCAATTATTTGCAATTCATCTGATCACTCTTCATAACATTCTGGAGGATATGCAAATTGCTATCATACAAACTGAGGCAGGAGACTGTGAAAATGAATATTTGTGTCATTCTCAAAACTTTTGGCCACGACTGTATATCAGAGAGAAATACACTCTCAGAGAAGAAATGTTTTATGTCTTGGAAAAAGGCTTAAAATCTCTTTTACATAATCTTTTCAAATGACTCAAACACAGGTGAACTTTCAAATACACGTTAACATGAAAACATCAAACCCTGAACCAGTGATTAGTTGCAACTTGTACCTACTCAAACATGAGAGACATGATATTTGTATATATATATATATTTTTAAATGTTTAAATGTCACCTTTATTTAACTAGGTAAGTCAGTCAAGAACAAATTCTTATTTACAATGACGGCATACCACGGCCAAACATGGACGATGCTGGGCCAATTGTGCACCGCCCTATGGGACTCCCAATAACAGCCAGGTGTGATGCAGCCTGACACCTCTTGCATTGGGATGCAATGCCTTAGACCACTGCACCACTCGGGAGCATATCTGTGAGTGGGCACACCCATCAAGGCCCTGTGGATCTTGTTATTGTACGTCCATTCCACACATTGACCTTTAACTAACCTTCATGGAAGTTTAAATCCTTGGGATTACCCTATGGCATCATATCAACTTTGTACATGGTAAAACAACAACCTTGTAGTGAGGTTTCGTCCTGTTTCATATCTTTGTGATTATCAAAGACGACATAGGGCAGAAGCTCTCTCCAATCATTGCTTCTCTACATTCAGTGAGGTAGTGGAATGTTTGCACAAATGACCATAAGAGTGAGATGCAGGTAAACAAATATTTGTATTTCTGAAGATGAAGAGATTGGGCAATGGATGGGAACGTCAGAATGACTAGGCCCTATATTCAATCAAGTAGCCTCACAGTAATATAAGTAATGCTACCATCTTTCCCTGTAACAGTGTGGCAGGCCAAAAGACACAGGATGACTGGAGTTTGGGAAACAGCCATGGCCATATTTGACTAAACATTACATAACAATATGAACACAATGGCATATTAATAACAAAGAGATCAAATGTTCCACACTGCATTAACTAACAATTTCCTTGTTAGAAATATGACACAGGCTGAAAATGTTGACTTTATAAACTGGTCCTGAAATTGACTTTTTAAAAAAAATATATATATACACCTTTATTTAACTAGGCAAGTCAGTTAAGAACAAATTCTTATTTTCAATGACGGCCTAGGAACAGTGGCTTAACTGCCTGTTCAGGGGCAGAACGACAGATTTTTACCTTGTCAGCTCTGGGACTTGAACTTGCAGCCTTCCGGTTACTAGTCCAATGCTCTTACCTTTAGTTGATGATCCATCCAGAATCATGTGCCAGAGGGTTGAATTCCCCCAGACAGAGCCTCAACCATTACTGTATACAAAAAGAAAAACTTATAGAGATTGGAAACTTACATAAAACATCTATCTATGAGGAACTCTTTAGGAGTGGTGGGTGAGTGGTGGGTGATGAACCTCAACCAATGGAAAGGTCAACAGACACAGCGGATCCAGATAGTGACACTGTTATGTACACAGCATGAGACCAATACGTTATAGAAACATCTACCATGGCCTACCATCAATAGGAGAAGGAGATTACTACCCTATAGGGCTGGGGTGAAATCTGAGCAGCTCAATATCAACACATAGTAGCCAAATTCAATAGGCTGTCAGTGTTCACAATGTATTTTCTTAAAACAGTGAGGGGAGTCTTTGATTTTAGGATGATTTTGTTTGTATATTACTGGGTATACTACTGAAATGTGAGTAATTGAATTTGACCTCTATTGAGTTTGCCAATGGCATTATTTGAGATGAACTGGGCACACAACAATGATAAAAGCCAACCCCTATCTCAAATATATACATTTGTTTACCTTTATTTAACTAGGCAAGTCAGTTAAGAACACATTCTCATTTACAATGACAGCGTACCCCAGACAAACCCTCCCCTAACCCGGCCAATTGTGCGCTGCCCTATGGGACTCCCGATCACGGCCGGTTGTGATACAGCCTGGGATCAAACCCGGGTCTGTAGTGACGCCTCTAGCACTGCGATGCACTGCCTTAGACCTCTGAGCCACTCAGGATCCCATAAATATAATCATCATGACTGGACATTAGGTGTACCAACAACTTTAACACAATAGTACTTCCCCTGCCTCACTGTTACATATGGCTAGACACACAGCAGACTATGGTACTGTAGGTTACCACACGGAGAGGCCAGTTGTAAGGTTCTGTTCCTAAACCTAGCAGCAGATACAGTGGCCTACCCTCCCCATTGAGCAGGCTGTCTGATAAACAACAAGCCAGCTCACTGCAATCCCCCAGGATGCATCTCTAATTAGCAGTAATGATGACACTCATTAGGAAAAGGAACAGTACCTGCAGCACATTTACCAGCTTGTTACTACTTTAAAGACTTATTTGGCATTGTCATGCATGATGAGTTGCTGGCTAAGTGGCCCTACGACTCCGACTGTTTGTTTGGATAAGAGTGACTTAAGAGTTGCGTGCTAATATTAGTCACACTCCTAAGTGGTGTCCGGACAATATAATATCCCTTCTCTTATGACGTAGGGTAAGTCAGAGATGACACCCCCAGAACCAGACTGTTCCAGCAATGTTTTATGGACCACATTCCCTCAAGCGTCTATTTCTCCAGTTCCTTGAGTGTCCCAAAATGCTAGGACAGGAAAAAGGGTTAAGTATACCGTGTGTCAACAAGGTGTTTTGAAGTGCTATGTTAATCACTAAGGGTCCAAGTAAGGCAGTGGTGTAGGATCATATTGGAATGCTGCCAACGTTACCATTAGGAGTAGAGTGTGAAGGAAATGTTCCCAGAAGGCTTTGCTCTTTGGTTGTTCCAGTTGGGATTTAACAGGGACTATTTCTGGGCTGTGGGGTCGTTCTTTTGAAAGCTGCTGGTGCATCGTCACTTTGTTCTTGCCAAATGAGCTGACCTCTATCATTTTTCCTGATACTGTTCTTTGGTTTGTGGTGTGTGTGTGTGTGTGTGTGGGTGGGGGAGCATGTGTTGCTCCATGCTGGCCATGGCATGTGCACGCTCTTCCCCTATGCCCATCCAAACAAGCCTGTACTTCACCAATTTGTAAGTCGCTCTGGATAAGAGCGTCTGCTAAATGACTTAAATGTAAATGTAATGTAAAGCAGAAACGCTACGGCTACCAAGCTACATGCAAGGTGCAGTAGCCTGCTTCTGAACATGGACAACAATAGTTGAGTATCCATACAATGTAGCTAAATAAGTGGTGCTACAGAGACTGCAGCAATGGCATGACAGGACAACTCACCACTTGCAGCCAAAGCCAGGGCCAGAAAGAGCCAAGACATCAGTTTACATTTCCAACGCTCGACTGACCAGAAGGTGGAAGCAGAACCAAAGAAGCTCAAACTAACTGCCAGGAGTCCTGAGCTATGTAGCTTCTGCGACTGACCAGAAGGTGGAAGCAGAACCAAAGAAGCTCAAACTAACTGCCAGGAGTCCTGAGCTATGCAGCTTCTGCGCTGTCGCATATCTTGTTAGATCTCATCCTGGAGCGTGTGGTGCTATGAAACGCAAACGAACACAGGCTGAAACAAATCCTGGATTATTATTATTATTAGTAGTAGTAGTAGTAGTAGTAGCAGTAGCAGTAGCAGTAGTAGTAGTAGTAGTAGTAGTAGTAGTAGCAGTAGCAGTAGCAGTAGCAGTAGTAGTCCAAAGAAGAAGCCTGAATGAGGAGGGATTGCTAGTAATGAACTCTGTTTAACATTACCCTTTTATCTGTGGATTAATTGTTGGAATAGAAGACCTTGTGCATTTCAGGTAAAATAACAACCCAATGTTTATATCCCAGGACAAATTGGCTAGCAACAGAAAGCTAGCTATTGCCATAAATGTTTAATTATTTTCGATCTGTCCCCAAATTAATATAGGTGGTTCAGAGTGTGTTTTATATGTCAACCTGCATGTCCTGAGCGTGTCTGACACCAGACTGCTGTTTCAGAGTCTACGCGTCATAGGGAGCAGGTTGCCGTTTGTCATGAATCTTGCCCTGTATGTGTAACAGTATAACTTCAGACCGTCCAGACACCAGGGTGGACAAAAAAGCACGCTTGCTGTCTGTTCAGCATGTAATTTGAAGTAGGCTAGAGGCGGAGAGGGTAGGAAGTAGGGCTGCACGCACCGGTAGATAACAGTAGCCAGAAAATACTGGGCCGGTACCAAAGGATACAACCGCCAGGTGAGTTTTTATTTTCATTGTATCGGTTGGGTCGTTGAATGTTGTTACCGCTGTCTTTCATGGTGTTTCTAGACCTTGTTATGGAATTGTATCGGCCACGCTTGTAGACGTAGACTATATTATCTTATTTTACATGGAATATAAACGGAAATATCAGAACCATATTTATTTGGATATATCGTACTGTTCTGATAGCCTCTAGATTGTTTTTGACCAGACGATCGTCTGACCCAACTCGATAACCTTGTTGCGGTTTCAGAGTCTACGCGTCAGGACAGGGAGCAGGTTGCCGTTTGTCATGAATCTTGCCCTGTATGTGTAACAGTATAACTTCAGACAGTCCCCTCGCCCATATCCGGGCGCGAACCTGCAGTGGTGGGCCGTCAGGGCCAGCAAGTCCTTCTCTGCTGGCCTAAACATCATCAGAATATATATTCCCACAAATATGTATTAAATTATTCCCCAGAGTAAGAGTTATACTCTTCATTGCATAGCGTTCCTCTTGGTTGCAGTGCTTCCAGCCTCCAGCCCCAGGTTGAGATTTGCCATTCTCAAGACGAACTTTTCAAGAAAAGTTAGACATTGTATGGAGAGGTCGCCCAACGCTACATAGCCTGTCACAAGCGGGAAAGGGGTTCGTTCGCCACTTTCAAAGTTCCAACTACGAGCGCTATCAATGGCTCACAGGCTCCGAGAAGCACTGCAAACTGTACTGCTGAGAATGCCTATTATTACAATTGAGCGAGAGAGAGGCGCAGGTTCAGTCAAATCTACGATGACACAAAGCGCATCTCAAATTCACCCAGCGCACGCAGAGGCTCAGCACAAGGAGACCCTCGCATATACTACCAACAACTCCACAGCAATATTCTGGACACAACATTTTTGCCAGATACGAAACAGGTTTCAAGACCACGAAAAATGAGTTTCTCTCCCTCCTGGACTCCCAGCACTTTCAGACCTACCGGAAATAAATTCCCGCAAACAGCCTTCTCCAGCTTAACAGAGAGTCACGGCACGCTGTTCAACCTATCCAAGCTAAAAACAGAACTGACTGTAATGTCTGCTATGACTGATTTCTGAAATCTGAATGAGGACATGGGGCAACTTTACACATTGGCATGTGTGACAGTGACTATCCCTGTGTCCACGGCTTCTGTCGAGCGGTCATTCTCGGCCTTAAAGCGAATCAATACGTATTCCAGAAATGCTACTGGACAGACTCGGCTTTCAGCATTAGCCTCCATGTCGATAGAAAAGGACTTATTGGAACTAAAACGCACAGATAGACTGTACAACAGAGACATTGATGTCTTATTGAGGAAAGAAAGGAGGATGGATTTTGTGTTCAAATAATCAGTCTTTGGTGAGTAGGCATACAATGCATTTTATTTTTTATTAAATGTGTATGTATGTTTCGCATTTTATTTCGTTAATATTAAATAGCCTATATATTAACAAAATAAAATGGCAAATAGCCTATGTTGCAAATTATTTGATTTCTTTCTTTTATTTTCAGTGAATAATTGTATTTATCATCACGGTGAAACTGCTTTGGGTGCGACAATGCGCTGTTTAGTGAACACACTGTATTTGATTTTTTTTGTGACTTAAAGCTCAAAGTTTGTGGACCAGAAATGGATAGAAGAATAATATTAATATAACTCTGTTGCACTCGACTATGTTCTTGCCTATTAGTTGAACTGTACTGTATTGTACTCTTCCCCTGCAATTCTATGAATAAAAATGTCAATTTCAAGGTGACGCAACGCCTGGTTATACTGCGTTTCTGTCTAAATGTATAGTGTCTAGAGCCATGGCATCATAATGATGGTAATAAGAGGTGGATTCATTCGGGTGGGACTGTGTAGGACCTCACTGAAGGCCCAGGCCCACGGCACGCCACTGCGAACCAGGGACCCTCTGCACACATCAACAACAGTCACCCACGAAGCATCGTTACCCATCGCTCCACAAAAGCCGCGGCCCTCGCAGAGCAAAGGGAACCACTACTTCAAGGTCTCAGAACCACTACTTCAAGGTCTCGGTGACGTCACCGATTGAAACGCACATCCGCTACATATGCAGAACTGAGCGATTTCTTCTCTGGGCCAGCGGTTTTTGGTATTTTAACGTTCGAGGTAGGCATTAGGGTTAGCAGTGTGGATGAAGCTAGGTTTAAAATCCGATTTTATGACTTTGTGGCTGACGTCTCTGCCTCCAAGGTAAGATTCATGACAATAAATGCCAACCTGCAGCTATATACTAGAATGCTTCGAACCACATGTCCCGGTGTTGTCCTGAGAATCTCCCCCCCCTGCCCCCCTTTCTACTCTTCACTCCGTTGTCAGTTTAACCCACTGATCTTAGTGGAAGATAGCATTTTTGTCTGCAGTTTTCGGTTTGACTATTTGTTTCAAATGTATGTAGCTGTTCTAGCTTGTATGGCGCCCTGGGCGAACCCAAAATCACTTTGCCAAAATTCGCCATCTCTCCAATGGCTTATTCGACTAGTATTTTTTTTAAAGTGTAAGGATAATAATTCAGCCATAGTTGTTCTGAAATGTTTGTTACTTGCCAACATTTTACTCCCTCTTTAATATAACACATTTATTAATTTCGGTTGCCTATCCTGCGGTGAAGTTTGAGCTATAGAAAGTATTTGACTCTAGCCACAAAATTAAGGAAATTAGAAGGGAGGGGGGAGAATTCTAGCAGGTAGCCTGCAGCGATCCTACGCCGCAGACAAACGGAGACCGTCATGCTGTTTGTTGTGTTCCTTGCTAGACTGAAATTATTATAGTATGTCATGCTGTCCTTCAACTGCAAAATGTCAGTAAAAACAGGAAGGAAGAGCGTTATTCCTTCTTTCCTGTTAGGAATTTCATTCAAGTTAAGAATGTCCTAAAACTCATACTCGAAGAGATGTCATGACAAATTATTGCAGGAATTTGTAGTGTTTTGAGTTCGACTAATATTCCTGGTCCATTATTTCACAGGTTGGATTCGTAAAAAGGTAGCTATGTTAACACACTATTATTCATCAGTATTAATGCCCCCCCCCCCCCAGCTATAGAATGATCTTTACATTGAATAATCTAATGTGTATGTGTGATTTAAAACCAAAGTTGACCCATGATACTTGTATCCTTTTGTCTCTATTCCACTGGATGGCCGATGTGATGAGTTGTCTGTTCTGGCCAACAGTGTAATCCTCCTCTGCCTGTTTGTGTGAATACATCTCACTGTTTCTCTCAGTTGCAATGAAGGACATGTGTTTCCGGTGTAATGACACAAAGTGCCCAGAGGTGACGAAATGTTTTGATCATAATGGTGACCTGAACCAGAATCTGCTGACGATGCCAGGTCCTTTCCAGCAATGCACTTCCACCCCCTATCCTCCTTCTGGGAGGTGCACCATTTGTAGTCTGGATTATTATTACACGCTGTGCAGAAACGTCTCAGAGAGCATCCAGCCTGCCCTGGAGGCCAACAGCACAGCCATTACCAACTATGAACAAGCCAGTGAGTGTCTCTGTGATGGCCCGCAATAGTACAACGTGAACTAAATGCGAGTGGGTAGAGTGAACAAATTGATGGTTCTGGGTGTCTATAAACCCAGGGGGCTATAGGAAGTTACCAGTAGCCTATATTAAAAATCTAGCACCAAAAAAAAACATTTCCATATGTGATCCGTCTGTCAATTGTTGCATGTCGGCTAATCAGCCCTGTTCTGCTATTTCAGATTGCCCTGTCCTCGGCATCGCACCAACTACTGTGAATGGTGAGTCATTGATTCAAACATTCTGTATTATTTTCACAAACTGGCTGTAGAGAATGTTATGGTAATTTTACACAGCACTATTTATGCAGTGTCCCTTGCTGAATTGACCACTAAGGCCGGGATTCAGTCTGATTGAGCTTTGCCCACAATGCACGTTTTAAAGGCAATGTTTCTGCCTTAGTGGAGATCACATTCACTGTGGCTCAATTGAAAATGATCTTAAAATGGAGCATTATCCAAATTGCCACTCGGCTTGATTCCCATCCTAGCTTTGTTAGTGAGACTTAATTGTCCTGTGTACGGTTGAGTGAATCCCTAACAAAGACATCTGCAGTCTGGCTGTTGAGTTGTTTGTCTTGGTGGCAGGTTCAGACTTCACTGGAGCTGCTGCTCAATATGGACATCCTGGTGAGTGCAGAAATACACCGCGCAGCAATGCTGCTCAACACTCACAATTTCCCTCTGACAGACTAATCTACTCCTCAGTGGCTTTACAAATGTTACCGTCTCCCTTTTGTAATTGTATTCATCGGTTGATTGATTATTGCTTTATGATTCCTCATTGTAAATAATTAGTCCTCCAATTGTAATATGATACATACTTATTCAATAATTGTGTGTTTTTATTTGTTGTTCTTAAGGGGCTGAACTGTGGTGGTGTTTACTGATCCTCGTCCCGGTCGTTGTTTGCATTGGCATCTTTGCTTACAGGTGTATCAAAAAGCGCAAAATAGAAAACTTTGTCATATAAGGGTGAGTGTGTTCTCTATTAGGCTGTAACAACAGACTTGCCTATAGATTATAAAGTCACTGAGGAGCTGACCACCAGACATTCATAGATACTGTGATTGTCACTGAGGACCTGACCACCAGACATTCGTAGATACTGTGATTGTCACTGAGGACCTGACCACCAGACATTCGTAGATACTGTGATTGTCACTGAGGACCTGACCACCAGACATTCGTAGATACTGTGATTGTCACTGAGGACCTGACCACCAGACATTCGTAGATACTGTGATTGTCACTGAGGACCTGACCACCAGCCATTTGTAGATACTGCTTGCTACATCCTTTTAATTCTCTCTTTCCTTTTTTTGGACAGCACTCAGGACTACCCATCCCTTAACCAAGCTATTTGGACCCAACCACCAGAGACTGGGACAGCACTCAGGACTACCCATCCCTTAACCAAGCTGTTTGGACCCAACCACCAGAGACTGGGACAGCCCTCAGGACTACCCATCCCTTAACCAAGCTGTTTGGACCCAACCACCAGAGACTGGGACAGCACTCAGGACTACCCATCCCTTAACCAAGCTGTTTGGACCTACCCACCAGAGACAGGGACAGCACTCAGGACTACCCATCCCTTAACCAAGCTGTTTGGACCCAACCACCAGAGACACGGACAGCCCTCAGGACTACCCATCCCTTAACCAAGCTGTTTGGACCCAACCACCAGAGACACGGACAGCACTCAGGACTACCCATCCCTTAACCAAGCTGTTTGGACCCAACCACCAGAGACACGGACAGCCCTCAGGACTACCCATCCCTTAACCAAGCTGTTTGGACCCATCCACCAGAGACAGGGACAGCACTCAGGACTACCCATCCCTTAACCAAGCTGTTTGGACCCAACCACCAGAGAATGGGACAGCCCTCAGGACTACCCATCCCTTAACCAAGCTGTTTGGACCCAACCACCAGAGACAGGGACAGCACTCAGGACTACCCATCCCTTAACCAAGCTGTTTGGACCTACCCACCAGAGACACGGACAACCCTCAGGACTACCCATCCCTTAACCAAGCTGTTTGGACCCAACCACCAGAGACTGGGACAGCCCTCAGGACTACCCATCCCTTAACCAAGCTATTTGGACCCAACCACCAGAGACACTGACAGCACTCAGGACTACCCATCCCTTAACCAAGCTATTTGGACCCAACCACCAGAGACTGGGACAGCCCTCAGGACTACCCATCCCTTAACCAAGCTATTTGGACCCAACCACCAGAGACACTGACAGCACTCAGGACTTCCCATCCCTTAACCAAGCTATTTGGACCCAACCACCAGAGACACTGACAGCACTCAGGACTACCCATCCCTTAACCAAGCTGTTTGGACCCAACCACCAGAGACTGGGACAGCCCTCAGGACTACCCATCCCTTAACCAAGCTGTTTGGACCCAACCACCAGAGACTGGGACAGCACTCAGGACTACCCATCCCTTAACCAAGCTGTTTGGACCTACCCACCAGAGACAGGGACAGCACTCAGGACTACCCATCCCTTAACCAAGCTGTTTGGACCCATCCACCAGAGACAGGGACAGCACTCAGGACTACCCATCCCTTAACCAAGCTGTTTGGACCCAACCACCAGAGACTGGGACAGCCCTCAGGACTACCCATCCCTTAACCAAGCTGTTTGGACCCAACCACCAGAGACAGGGACAGCACTCAGGACCACCCATCCCTTAACCAAGCTGTTTGGACCTACCCACCAGAGACACGGACAACCCTCAGGACTACCCATCCCTTAACCAAGCTGTTTGGACCCAACCACCAGAGACTGGGACAGCCCTCAGGACTACCCATCCCTTAACCAAGCTATTTGGACCCAACCACCAGAGACACTGACAGCACTCAGGACTACCCATCCCTTAACCAAGCTATTTGGACCCAACCACCAGAGACTGGGACAGCCCTCAGGACTACCCATCCCTTAACCAAGCTATTTGGACCCAACCACCAGAGACACTGACAGCACTCAGGACTACCCATCCCTTAACCAAGCTATTTGGACCCAACCACCAGAGACACTGACAGCACTCAGGACTACCCATCCCTTAACCAAGCTGTTTGGACCCAACCACCAGAGACTGGGACAGCCCTCAGGACTACCCAACCACCAGAGACTGGGACAGCACTCAGGACTACCCAACCACCAGAGACTGGGACAGCACTCAGGACTACCCAACCACCAGAGACTGGGACAGCACTCAGGACTACCCAACCACCAGAGACTGGGACAGCACTCAGGACTACCCAACCACCAGAGACTGGGACAGCCCTCAGGACTACCCAACCACCAGAGACTGGGACAGCACTCAGGACTACCCAACCACCAGAGACTGGGACAGCCCTCAGGACTACCCAACCACCAGAGACTGGGACAGCACTCAGGACTACCCAACCACCAGAGACTGGGACAGCCCTCAGGACTACCCAACCACCAGAGACTGGGACAGCACTCAGGACTACCCAACCACCAGAGACTGGGACAGCCCTCAGGACTACCCAACCACCAGAGACTGGGACAGCACTCAGGACTACCCAACCACCAGAGACTGGGACAGCACTCAGGACTACCCAAACCCCCAGATCAGGATGCTGCTGCATTATCTCTGCCTTAATTCCATCACTTTAACTCTTCTTAAAGTTGTAATCTTTTAATACATTTTCATATTCAGATTCTTGTCAATCAGTACCATTAAACAAGTGCCTTGGATAATTTTTGGTCCTCTAATACTGACACCAGTCGATTAAAGCCTACTCTTATTCTTAGGAATAAGTATGGAAAAACAAATGTTTTACCCATGACGCATCTACCAGGGCATTTTGAATGGGGCAAAAAAGGAAAATATGGCCAGTTATTAATCAAGCAGAGATGAGCTTATTCTAAAGTTGATGCCCTTTATCCCACCAATTAATTATAATTTAAACATGTTCTATAACAACCATTACACATTTGAAACTGCATATGAGTCTGGTCTGCACATGGCTGAGGGAGGAATGTAGTGATTTATAATACAAGTTATTACCATCAAGATGATCAAGAAGTTTGGCTTGGAAAGACTAATGATTACACCCTAGATCAGCTAGATGCAGGCAAGGGGTAAAGTGACTATGCACAGATAATAAACAGCGAGTGGCAGCAGTGCAAAAACAATGGGGGGGGGGGGTATCAATGCAATTAGTCCGGTTGGCCATTTGATTAATTGTTCAGCAGTCTTATGGCTTGTGGGTAGAAGCTGTAAAGGAGCCTTTTGGTCCTAGACTTGCCGTGCGGTAGCAGAAGGAACAGTCTATGACTTGGGTGACTGGAGACTTGGACAATTTTTGGGGCCTTCCTCTGACACTGCCTAGTATATACAGTTGAAGTCAGAAGTTTACATACACCTTAGCCAAATACATTTAAACTCATTTCACAATTCCTGACATTATTCCTAGTAAAATTCCCTGTCATTTAGGAGGACCACTTTATTTTAAGAATGTGAAATATCAGAATAATAGTAGAGAATTATTTCTTTCAGCTTCAATTTCTTTCATCACATTCCCTGTGGGTCAGAAGTTTACATACACTCAATTAGTATTTGTTAGCATTGCCTTTAAATTGCTTAACTTGGGTCAAACGTTCCATGTAGCCTTCCACAAACTTCCCACAATAAGTTGGGTGAATTCTGGCCCCATTCCTCCTGACAGAGCTGGTGTAACTGAGTCAGGTTTGTAGGGCTGCTTGCTCGCACACACTTTTTCAGTTCTGCCCACAAATGTTCTATAGGATTGAGGTCAGGGCTTTGTGATGGCCACTCCAATACCTTGACTTTGTTGTCCTTAAGTCATTTTGCCACAACTTTGGAAGTATTCTTGGGGTCATTGTCCATTTGGAAGACTGATTTGCGCCCAAGCTTTAACTTCCTGTCTGATGTCTTGAGATGTTGCATCAATATATCCACATCATTTTCCTACCTCATGATGCCATCTATTTTCCAAAGTGCACAAGTCCCTCCTGCAGCAATGCACCCCCACACCGGTGCTTCACGGTTGGGATGGTGTTCTTCGGCTTGCAAGCCTTCCCCTTTTTCCTCCAAACATAACGATGGTCATTAAGGCCAAACAGTTCCATTTTTTTGTTTCATCAGACCAGAGGACATTTCTCCAAAAAGTACGATCTTTGTCCCCATGTGCAGTTGCAAACCATAGTCTGGCTTTTTTTATGGTGGTTTTGGAGCAGTGGCTTCTTCCTTGCTGAGCGGCCTGTCAGGTTATGTTGATATAGGACTCGTTTTACTGTGGATATAGATACTGTTGTACCTGTTTCCTCCAGCATCTTCTTAAGGTCCTTTGCTGTTGTTCTGGGATTGATTTGTGCTTTTCACACCAAAGTACGTTCATCTCTAGGAGACAGAACGCGTCTCCTTTCTGAGCGGTATGGCGGCTGTGTGGTCCGATGGTGTTTATACTTGCGTACAATTGTTTGTACAGATGAACATGGTACCTTCAGGCATTTGGAAATTGCTCCCAAGGATGAACCAGACTTGTGGAGGTCTACAATTTTTTTGTCTGAGGTCTTGGCTGATTTCTTTTCATTTTCCTATGATGCCAAGCAAAGAGGCACTGATTTTCAAGGTAGGCCTTGAAATACAGTGGGGCAAAAAAGTATTTAGTCAGCCACCAATTGTGCAAGTTCTCCCACTTAAAGATGAGAGGCCTGTAATTTATTTACATTTACATTTAAGTCATTTAGCAGACGCTCTTATCCAGAGCGACTTACAAATTGGTGAATTCACCTTCTGACATCCAGTGGAACAGCCACTTTACAATAGTGCATCTAAATCATTAAGGGGGGGTGAGAAGGATTACTTATCCTATCCTAGGTATTCCTTGAAGAGGTGGGGTTTCAGGTGTCTCCGGAAGGTGGTGATTGACTCCGCTGTCCTGGCGTCGTGAGGGAGTTTGTTCCACCATTGGGGGCCAGAGCAGCGAACAGTTTTGACTGGGCTGAGCGGGAACTGTACTTCCTCAGTGGTAGGGAGGCGAGCAGGCCAGAGGTGGATGAACGCAGTGCCCTTGTTTGGGTGTAGGGCCTGATCAGAGCCTGGAGGTACTGCGGTGCCGTTCCCCTCACAGCTCCGTAGGCAAGCACCATGGTCTTGTAGCGGATGCGAGCTTCAACTGGAAGCCAGTGGAGAGAGCGGAGGAGCGGGGTGACGTGAGAGAACTTGGGAAGGTTGAACACCAGACGGGCTGCGGCGTTCTGGATGAGTTGTAGGGGTTTATCATAGGTACACTTCAACTATGACAGAAAAAATGAGAAAAAAAATCCAGAAAATCACATTGTAGGATTTTTAATGAATGTATTTGCAAATTATGGTGGAAAATAAGTATTTGGTCAATAACAAATGTTTATCTCAATACTTTGTTACATACCCTTTGTTGGCAATGACAGAGGTCAAACGTTTTCTGTAAGTCTTCACAAGGTTTTCACACACTGTTGCTGGTATTTTGGCCCATTCCTCCATGCAGATCTCCTCTAGAGCAGTGATGTTTTGGGGCTGTTGCTGGGAAACACGGACTTTCAACTCCCTCCAAAGATTTTCTATGGGGTTGAGATCTGGAGACTGGCTCGGCCACTCCAGGACCTTGAAATGCTTCTCACGAAGCCACTCCTTCGTTGCCCGGGCGGTGTGTTTGGGATCATTGCCATGCTGAAAGACCCAGCCACGTTTCATCTTCAATGCCCTTGCTGATGGAAGGAGGTTTTCACATGTACTGGCTTAAGCAGGGGGACATGTCTGGCACTGCAGGATTTGAGTCCCTGACGGCGTAGTGTGTTACTGATGGTAGGCTTTGTTACTTTGGTCCCAGCTCTCTGCAGGTCATTCACTAGGTCCCCCCGTGTGGTTCTGGGATTTTTGCTCACCGTTCTTGTGATCACTTTGACCCCACAGGGTGAGATCTTGCGTGGAGCCCCAGATCGAGGGAGATTATCAGTGGTCTTGTATGTCTTCCATTTCCTAATAATTGCTCCCACAGTTGATTTCTTCAAACCAAGCTCCTTACCTATTGCAGATTCAGTCTTCCCAGCCTGGTGCAGGTCTACAATTTTGTTTCTGGTGTCCTTTGACAGCTCTTTGGTCTTGGCCATAGTGGAGTTTGGAGTGTGACTGTTTGAGGTTGTGAACAGGTGTCTTTTATACTGATAACAAGTTCAAACAGGTGCCATTAATACAGGTAACGAGTGGAGGACAGAGGAGCCTCTTAAAGAAGAAGTTACAGGTCTGTGAGAGCCAGAAATCCTCCTTGTTTGTGGGTGACCAAATACTTATTTTCCACCATAATTTGCAAATAAATTCATTAAAAATTCTACAATGTGATTTTCTGGAATTGTTTTCTCATTTTGTCTGTCATAGTTGAAGTGTACCTATGATGAAAATTACAGGCCTCTCATCTTTTTAAGTGGGAGAACTTGCACAATTAATGACTGACTACTGTTTTGCGCTTCTGTACATCCACAGGTACACTTCCAATTGACTCAAATTATGCCAATTAGCCTATCAGAAGCTTCTAAAGCCATGACATAATTTTCTGGAATTTTCCAAGCTGTTTAAAGGCACAGTCAATTTAGTGTATGGAAACGTCTGACCCACTGGAATTGTGATACAGTGAATTATAAGTGAAATGATCTGTCTGTAAACAATTGTTGGAAAAACTACTTGTGCCTTGCACAAAGTAGATGTCCTTACTGACTTGCCAAATCTATAGTTTGTTTATAAGAAATTTGTGGAGTGGTTGAAAAACGAGTTTTAATGCCTCCAATCTAAGTGTATGTAAACGTCCTACTTCAAATCAATTTATATAGCCCTTCGTACATCAGCTGATATCTCAAAGTCTTGTACAGAAACCCAGCCTGGAACCCCAAACAGCAAGCAATGCAGGCTCGGAAAAACTTCAGAGAAAGGCCAAAACATAGGAAGAAACCTAGAGAGGAACCAGGCTATGAGGGGTAGCCAGTCCTCTTCTGGCTGTGCCGGGTGTAGATTATAACAGAACATGGCCAAGATGTTCAAATGTTCATATATGACCAGCATGGTCAAATAATAATAATCACAGTAGTTGTCGAGGGTGCAGCAAGTCAGCACCTCAGGAGTAAATGTCAGTTGGCTTTTCATAGCCGATCATTAAGAGTATCTCCAGCACTCCTGTCTCTAGAGAGTTGAAAACAGCAGGTCTGGGACAGGTAGCACGTCCAGTGAACAGGTCAGGATTCCATAGCCGCAGGCAGAACAGTTGAAACTGGAGCAGCAGCACGGTAATGTGGACTGGGGACAGCAAGGAGTCATCATGCCAGGTAGTCCTGAGGCGTGGTCCTTGGGCTCAGGTCCTCCGAGAGAGAGAGAAAGAAAGAGAATTAGAGAGAGCATACTTAAATTCACACAGGACACCGGATAAGACAAGAGAAGTACTCCAGATATAAGAAACTGACCCTAGCCCCCGACACATAAACTACTGCAACATAAATACTGGAGGCTGAGACAGGAGGGGTCAGGAGACACTGTAGCCCCATCCGATGATACCCCCGGACAGGGCCAAACAGGAAGGATATAACCCCACCCACTTTGCCAAAGCACAGCCCCCACACCACTAGAGGGATATCTTCAAACACCAACCGGCCAGACAGAGATAGCAAGGGCGGTTCGTTGCTCCAGTGCCTTTCTGTTCAACTTCACACTCCTGGGCCAGACTACACTCAATCATATGACCCACTAAAGAGATGAGCCTTCAGTGAAGACTTAAAGTTTGAGACCGAGTCTGCGTCTCTCACATGGGTAGGCAGACCATTCCATAAAAACTGAGCTCTATAGGAGAAAGCCCTGCCCTCCAGCTGTTTGCTTAGAAATTCTAGGTACAATTAGGAGGCCTGCGTCTTGTGACCGTAGCGTACGTGTAGGTATGTACGGCAGGACCAAATCAGAGAGATAGGTAGGAGCAAGCCCATGTAATGCTTTGTAGGTTAGCAGTAAAACCTTGAAATCAGCCCTTGCCATGACAGGAAGCCAGTGTAGGGAGGCTAGCACTGGAGTGATATGATCAAATTGTTTGGTTCTAGTCAGGATTCTAGCAGCCGTATTTAGCACAAACTGAAGTTTATTTAGTGCTTTATCCGGGTAGCCGGAAAGTAGAGCATTGCAGTTGTCTAACCTAGAAGTAGCAAAAGCATGGATTAGTTTTTCTGCATCATTTTTGGCCAGAAAGTTTCTGATTTTTGCAATGTTACGTAGATGGAAAAAAGCTGTCCTTGAAACAGTCTTGATATGTTCGTCAAAAGAGAGATCAGGGTCCAGAGTAACGCCGAGGTCCTTCACAGTTTTATTTGAGACAACTGTACAACCATTAAGATTAATTGTCAGATTCAACAGAAGATCTCTTTGTTTCTTGGGATCTAGAACAAGCATCTCTGTTTTGTCCGAGTTTAAAGATAGAAATTTGGCAGCCATCCACTTCCTTATGTCTGGAACACAGGCTTCTAGCAATGGCAATTTTCTTCACCATGTTTCATTGAAATGTACAGCTGTGTGTCATCCGCATAGCAGTGAAAGTTAACATTATGTTTTCGAATGACACCCCCAAGAGGTAAAATATATAGTGAAAACAATAGTGGTCCTAAAACGGAACCTTGAGGAACACCGCAATTTACAGTTGATTTGTCAGAGGACAAACTGATATCTTTCCGACAGATAAGATCTTAACCAGGCCAGAACTTGTCTGTGTAGACCAATTTGGGTTTCCAATCTCTCCAAAAGAATGTGGTGATTGATGGTATCAAAAGCAGCACTAAGGTCTAGGAGCATGTGGACAGATGCAGAGCCTCGGTCTGATGCCATTAAAAGGTAATTTACCACCTTCACAAGTGCAGTCTCAGTGCTAAAACCAGACTGAAGCATTTCGTATACATTGTTTGTCTTCAGGAAGGCAGTGAGTTGCTGCGCAACAGCCTTTTCTAAAAAAAATTGAGAGGAATGGAAGATTCGATATAGGCTGATTAGTTTTTTTTATATTTTTGGGTCAAGGTTTGGCTTTTTCAAGAGAGGCTTTATTACTGCCACTTTTAGTGAGTTTGGTACACATCCGGTGGATACAGAGCCGATTATTATGACTTCAACTGTAGGTCCTAGTTGGCAGGAAACTTGGCCCCAGTGATGTACTGGGCCGTATGCACTACCCTCTGTAGGGCCTTAGGGTCGGATGCTGAGCAATTGCCATACCAGGTGGTGATGCAACTGGTCAGGATGCTCTCGGTGGTGCATCTGTATAACTTTTTGAGGATCTGGGAACCCATGCCAAATCTTTTCAGTCTCCTGAGGGGGAAAGGGGTGCCCTCTTCACAACTTTCTTGGTCTGTTTGGACCATGATAATTTGTTGGTGATGTGGACACCAAGGAACATGAAACTCTCGAGCCGCTCCACTACAGCCCCGTTGATGTAAATGGGGGCATGTTCAGCCTTCATTTTCTTGTAGTCCACGATCATCTCCTTTGTCTTGCTCACGTTGATGTAGAGGTTGTTGTCCTGGCACCACTCTGCAAGGTCTCTGACCTCCTTCCTATAGGCTGTCTCATCTATGTCGGTGATCAGGCCTACCACCGTTGTGTCATCAGAAAACTTAACGATGGTGTTGGAGTCATGCTTGGCCATGCAGTCATGGATTAACATGGAGTACAGGAGGGGACTAAGCTTGCAACCCTGAGGGCCCCCCGTGTTGAGGATCAGGGTGGCAGATGTGTTGTTGCGTACCCTTACCACCTGTGGGCGGCCCGTCAGGAAGTCCAGGATCCAGTTGCAGAGGGAGATGTTTAGTCCCAGGGTCCTTAGCTTAGTGATGAGCTTTGTGGGCACCATGGTGTTGAACGCTGCGCTGTAGAATATACGGGCTGCTTAGGTAAACTATCTATAACACAACTATTTCAACTAATCAACTGACTGTTATTGGTCTTCAATCTAGGCCATGATTTAGTTTGAAGCAGTTTGAAGCAGTGTTTTACCATAAAGCTGGACTGTAACAAAAGTGTGCTGTCCTGCTATAGATAAGTGATGAAGACACTCCACAACAGCAACCAGAAACATACCCTCAACACCATAAAGAATAGAATACAATGAGCATGTACATTAAGATTAAGACCCCCCCCCCCATGCTGTCCCTCTCTGACAACAGTCTGAAACATGACACCTCATGACACCTACAGTCTGAGCCATATGCATAATAATTACTAATGAAGCATTAACACACTTCACAACTCTAATCAGGGCAACTGCCTCCTGACTGGCGCAGGGGTCTAAGGCACTGCATCGCAGTACTAGCTGTGCCACTAGAGTTTCTGGGTTCAAGTCCAGGCTCTGTTGTAGCTGGCCGCGACCGGGAGACCCATGGGGCGGCGCACAATTGGCCCAGCGTCTTCAGGGTTAGGGGAAGAATTGGCCGGCAGGGATGTCCCTGTCCCATCGCACACTAGCGACTCCTGTGGCAGGCACGTAGCCAGCTGTACTGTGTTTCCTCCGACACATTGGTGCGGCTGGTTTCCGGGTTAAGTGGGCATTGTGTCAAGAAGCAGTGCGGCTTGGTTGGGTTGTGTTTCGAAGGACTCTCGACCTTCGCCTCTCCCAATTCTGTACAGGAGTTGCAGGGACAAGACTGTAACTAGAAATTGGATACCATGAAAATTGGGGATAAAAAGGGGTACAAGCAATATAAAAAATGTTGAACATGAACAAAAATAAAAAATATTTTAAAAATAAAATAAAAATGAATAAAAAAATGAAAAATAGAAATCAGGTCCGATTAACTTCTTATGGTATAGGGGACGCTTGCGTCCCACTTGGGGAAAAAACAGGGAAAATGCAGCGCGGCAAATTCAAATAATGATATAAAAATCAAACATTCACTAAATCACACATGTAAGATACTCAATTAAAGCTACACTCGTTGTGAATCCAGCCAACATGTCAGATTTTAAAAAGCTTTTCGGCGAAAGCATAAGAAGCTATTATCTGATGATAGCACAATGTCAACAAAGAGAGATGCATATTTCAACCCTGCAGGCGCTACACCACCTTCCGGAGACACCTGAAACCCCACCTCTTCAAGGAATACCTAGGATAAGATAAGTAATCCTTCTCACCACCCCCCCCCCCCCCCCCCTTAATGATTTAGATGCACTATTGTAAAGTGGCTGTTCCACTGGATGTCAGAAGGTGAATTCACCAATTTGTAAGTCGCTCTGGATAAGAGCGTCTGCTAAATGACTTAAATGTAAATGTAAAATGTACACAAAAACAAACCATGCTCCTTTTTACGTCTTGCGCAACTCTCAATAGTGTATCGTTGTTCCAGGATGTGCTTCTTCTTCGTTGCACAAATGAATAACCTCAACCAAGTTCCAAAGACTGGTAACATCCAGTAGAAGTGGTAGGAACTGAAAATATCCCTTGGCAAAGACAACTCAGGGAAAAGTCAGAGGCAAAAAAAAATAATATTCTGAACAGTTAGTCCTCAGGGTTTTGCCTGCTACATAAGTTCTGTTATACTCACAGACATGATTCAAACAGTTCTAGAAACTTCAGAGTGTTTTCTATCCACATCTACTAATAATATGCATATCTTATATTCCTGGCATGAGTAGCAGGAAGTTGAAATTGGGCACGCTATTTATCTAAAAGTGAAAATGCTGCCCCCTATACCTTAAGAGGTCTGATTAACAGAGTTATAGCCTGAATGTGTAGCCTATAAGGAAGGGTAGGATTCAGTTAGAAATCAGACAAGTTGTAATGAAATTATTAACTAAACCTCCAGGGAATGATTAAATAAGCAGCATTATAACTAAACCAGTTCCCCCTTTTGGATAATAGTTTTCTACTACTATGTATGAAAGAGGAGCATCTTAAAGCATGTAGAGAAAATAAAGCATATCCAGCCCTCTTCACAGGAAAACCCCTACAGAAAGAATGTGTTAGAGCACGAGAGAGAGAGGTGTAATGGAAAACTACCCAGTTATGCTCATTGGTTGTGGTAAGGATTTGTTGGCGTCAGCGGGTCTGGACAGGACTGGGTGCGAGGTTGTTGAGACAGTAGGCTGAAATGTGTTGTCAGAAACGAACATAACCCATCAACAAGACAGATGAAACAGTAACTTAAGTCTAGTGTCAGGACCAGGTTTCGAACCTGGGTCTCCGGAGTGAGAAACAGTCACTTAACCAACTGAGCCACGAATAGACAGCAGAACCCAGAAGATGAGGCAGACACAGCAGTACTTAAGACGGTGTATTTAATGAAGAAAAAATCCTAAAAATAAAAAATGGCAAATCCAAAAGGTGGAAGGAAAAACACAAAAAGATCTAAAAAGAAACTCACCAAAACTAAACTACAACAAAAAAACAGAATACCACAAGAACGTTACCCGGAATCGACAAGAGCACACAGAACACTAGGGCAGGGTGCTAACATACAAACACAGAGCACAGAACTGAGGGAAACAAAGGGTTTAAATACAATCAGGGGAAACGAGACACAGGTGCAAACAATAATGAGGGTCAAGGGAAAAACACAGGGACAAAAAGCACAATGGGGACATCTACTGACAAACAACTGGAACAACCCTGGCCAAATCCTGACAGAATCCCCCCCCTAGGAACGGCTCCTGACGTTCCTACCAGCTCTCTCAGGGTGGAGGACCCTGAACTGACGAATGAGGTCAGGGTCCAGGATGTCTTTGGCAGGAACCCAGGAGCGCTCCTCAGGACCGTAGCCTTCCCAGTCCACCAGATACTGCCAGGACCGCTGCACCCGGCGGGAATCCAGTATCCGGTGGACGGTATAAGCCGGCTGGCCTCCAATGACACGAGGCGGAGGGGGAGGTCTGTCTGCCGGGACAAGGGGAGAAAAAACAACAGGTTTTAACAAAGACACATGAAATGTGGGATTAATCTTAAGGGATCTGGGTAAGTGTAGGCGATAAGAAACTGGGTTAACTCTCCTGGCAACCTTGAAGGGACCGATGTATTTTTGGGACAGCTTGCGAGACTCCACCCGTAGAGGTAAGTCTCTTGTGGAGAGCCAGACTCTCTGGCCGGGGCGCAGGGTAGGCCCGGGACGGCGACGTCTGTTGGCTTGTTGTTGATACCTCTGTGAGGAACGCATCAGATTAAGACGGGTCTTCCTCCACATAAGCCGACAGCGTCTGACGAATCTCAAGGCTGAAGGCACACTGACTTCTGCCTCCTGGTCCGGGAACAATGGAGGAGCATAGCCAAACTGACACTCGTGCGGGGACATACCAGTGGAGGAGGAGCGCAAGGTGTTGTGCGCGTATTCGGCCCAAACAATAAAGGATGACCATGTGGACGGGTTGTCACGAGTCATACATCGGAGGGTGGTTTCCAGCTCTTGATTCATCCTCTCTGTTTGGCCGTTGGACTCCGGATGGTACCCTGAAGATAGACTGGCAGAAGCCCCCATGAGTTGGCAGAAGGCCTTCCAAAACCTTGAGGCGAACTGGGGACCTCTGTCAGAAACCACATCTTGAGGAATGCCGAAGACTCGGAACACATGATTAATTACCAACTCAGCCGTTTCCTTGGCAGAAGGTAACTTAGTCAGAGGGACGAACCTGGCCGCCTTTGAAAACCTGTCGATTATGACTAGGATAGTAGTATTGCCATGGGATGGAGGAAGTCCAGTAATAAAGTCCAATGAGATATGGGACCAGGGTCTGTGGGGAACAGGTAAAGGGTGAAGGAGTCCTTGAGGGCGGAGGTGAGAAGATTTGCCCTGGCAGCACACGGGGCAGGCATTGACGAAAGTGGCAACGTCTTCTCTTATGGTAGGCCACCAGAACTTACGCTGGATGAACTCCAAGGTGTGACCTACGCCCGGATGACAGGTGAGGCGAGAGGAGTGCCCCCACAGAAGGACCTGAGTCCTCACTGCCTTGGGGACAAACAACCGATTGGCAGGGCCTCCTTTAGGGTCCGGTTCGCTAGCTTGAGCACGTCTCACGGTATCCTCAACTTGCCACGAGATCGGAGCCACAATCTTAGCAGCAGGAAGGACAGGCATGTCCGTGTCATCTCGAATGGCAGGAGCGTAGACTCGGGACAGGGCATCCGGTTTGAGATTCTTCGACCCGGGCCGATAGGTGAGGATAAACTGGAATCGATTGAAGAAAAGAGACCATCTAGCTTGTCTAGAGTTCAATCGCGTCGCCTGCTGGATATACTCCAGATTTTTGTGGTCCGTAAGCACTTGAAACGGGTGAGAAGCCCCCTCGAGCCAGTGTCTCCATTCCTTCAATGCCATCTTAACCGCTAGGAGTTCACGATCCCCACATCGTAGTTCCTCTCAGTCGGGGTAAGCCGGTGTGAGAAGAAAGCGCACGGATGAAGCTTCTTGTCTTCACCCCTCTGAGACAGGACAGCTCCGACACCAACCTCTGATGCGTCTACCTCCACCACAAATGGTTCATCCGTAGTCGGTAGTATCAGGATGGGAGCAGAGAGGATGCGCTGCTTGAGTCCTTGGAAGGCCGTCTCAGCTTCTCTTCCCCAAAAAACCTTGCATTGCCACCTTTGGTTAAAGCTGAGAGAGGAGCTGCCACCAAACTGAAGTTCTTGATGAACTTGCGGTAAAAGTTTGTGAAGCCCAGGAAACGCTGAACATCCTTAACGGATTTGGGGTGGGCCAATCCGCTACCGCCCCTACCTTCCTAGGGTCCATTTGGATTCGACCGGGTTCCACTACAAATCCCAGGAATTGTACTCGGGATGAATGGAATTCACATTTTCCGGCTTAACGTACAGATGGCTGTCCAGGAGGCGTTTGAGTACTTGTCTGACATGCTTAGTGTGTTCTTGAAGGGAGCTCGAAAAGATGAGGATGTCATCCAAGTAAACGAACACAAATATGTTAATCATATCCCTAAGCACATCGTTTATGAGCGCTTGGAACACCGCTGGGGCGTTGGTCAGGCCGAAGGGCATCACCAAGTATTCATAGTGACCAGTAGGCGTGTTGAAAGCGGTCTTCCACTCGTCACCAGGTCTGATCCGCACAAGATGGTATGCGTTCCGCAGGTCAAGCTTAGTGAAAACAACTGCTTCCTGGAGCAGCTCGAAGGCTGTGGCCATAAGGGGTAGCGGGTAACGGTTACGGACGGTTATGTCATTGAGTCCCCGGTAGTCGATGCAAGGACGTAACCCACCGTCTTTCTTGGCCACAAAGAAAAACCCTGCTCCCGCCGGGAGGTGGATGGACGCATGAGGCCTGCTTCCAGAGAGTCCTTGATGTAGGTATCCATAGCAGCTCGTTCGGGTGGAGATAGGGAAAAGATCCGACCCCTGGGGGGGCAAGTGCCCGGAAACAGGTCGATGGGGCAATCGTAAGATCTATGGGGTGGTAGCATGGTGGCCCTCTGTTTGCTAAACACCAGTTTGAGGTCATGGTAACACTCGGGAACTCGGGTCAGGTCGATGGATTCTAAAGACTCGGGAGTAGAACTCGGGGAATTCTGGAAAATACAAGTAGCTTGGCACGTAGGACCCCACTGCTTGATAGTGCCCACAGACCAGTCGATGTGAGGGTTATGGCTGTGAAGCCAGGGGTATCCAAGGACGAGAGGGAACTCGGAACAGGAGATCAAATGAAAGTTCATCAATTCCTGGTGTTGTGAAACTGAAAGTCTCAAGGAGGTAGTGACATGAGTGACAAGTCCAGATCCCAAAGGGATTCCATCCAATGTAGTAACCCTCATGGGGTCACTTAGAGGTTCAGAGGGAACGCCATTCTCCTTCGCCCAGACACCATCCATGAAGTTACCTGCGGCTCCAGAGTCTACCAAGGCTTGAAGGTGAAGCTTGTGGTTGTCCCAGGAGAGGGTGACTGGAATGAGCAGACGGGAGTTGGACGGATGGGAGGAGGTTATGTTTCCCGTTACAGTTCCCCCGGTCTGTACGGGACAGAGCGTTTCCCTGGAGCCCGGGACACGTGGAACGGAAATGGCCCGGTTTGCCGCAATATAGACAGCGTCGCTCCCTCATCCGGCGGTCTCTCTCAGCCTGGGAGATGCGTCCAATCTGCATGGGTTCCGGTGGAGCCAGTGATGATAAAGGTGGGGACTCGGAGCTGGGACTGATAGGGGCTAGAGGTCTACGGTTGAGTTCTCTCTCTCTCAGACGCTGGTCAATGCGTGAGGCCAACTTGATCAGGGACTCGAGATTGTCCGGTGGTTCCCGAGTGGCCAGTTCATCTTGGATAGTGTCGGAAAGGCCTTTCAGAAAGCACACCGTGAGCGCCTCGTTGTTCCAGCCACTCGCTGCTGCTACCGTGCGGAACTGGATGGCATAGTCCGTCACGCTGCGCCAACCTTGATGGAGAGTCAGGAGCTGTTTGGCTGAGTCAGAACCACTGCTTGGGCCTTGAAACACTCGTTTGAATTCCTCAGCAAAGGCAGAGTAGCTGGCACAGCAGGAACTATGGGCATCCCACACAGCAGTAGCCCAGGCCAGGGCTTTTTCCGACAGCAGGGTGATGATATATGCGATCTTAGACCGGTCGGTGGGAAACGACGAGGGTTGCAGCTCAAAGGAGAGAGAACATTGAGTGAGAAAGCCTTTACAAGCACTTGGATCACCTGAGAACCGTTGGGGAGGTGGAAGACGAGGTTCAGCCAGGGGGTTAACTGCCATGGGTACGTGAACTTGAGGTACTGGGACGGGAACTGTTGCCGGGGTAAGTCGATCAGACATTTGCTTAATGGAAGTCAGCATCTCCGACAGAAGATAAGAATGTCTTGCCATTAAGGCCTCTTGCTGAACCAGGGCGGCTTCGTGGCGTTGGACAGTCTCCTGGTGGTGGGACAGCGTGGCAAAAAGGTCCTGGGAACTGGCTGCCTCTGGGTTCATTTTTGGCTCTGTGTTTCTGTCAGGACCAGGTTTCGAACCTGGGTCTCCGGAGTGAGAAACAGTCACTTAACCAACTGAGCCACGAATAGACAGCAGAACCCAGAAGATGAGGCAGACACAGCAGTACTTAAGACGGTGTATTTAATGAAGAAAAAATCCTAAAAATAAAAAATGGCAAATCCAAAAGGTGGAAGGAAAAACACAAAAAGATCTAAAAAGAAACTCACCAAAACTAAACTACAACAAAAAAACAGAATACCACAAGAACGTTACCCGGAATCGACAAGAGCACACAGAACACTAGGGCAGGGTGCTAACATACAAACACAGAGCACAGAACTGAGGGAAACAAAGGGTTTAAATACAATCAGGGGAAACGAGACACAGGTGCAAACAATAATGAGGGTCAAGGGAAAAACACAGGGACAAAAAGCACAATGGGGACATCTACTGACAAACAACTGGAACAACCCTGGCCAAATCCTGACATCTAGGTTCAACAATCACAGTATGAATTGGAGTGACACAGTGAACAAGTGGGTTCTTACTTCCCCATTCAGTTCAAACATTTCTCAGAAACAGACAGAATATCAGACCAGTTATGTAAAGCAAACTGAATATTATAGCATTTCCAGAGAGAGAGATGAAGTGTCTTCAAGACAACACCCTAACACAACCCCCCCCTGTGAACTTCTCAGCAGTGGCGCCACACTCTCAGCCCCCCCCCCTCCCCAAAAAAAACTTCATCTGATCATTCTATCCTGTACCTTTACAGCTCACATAAAAGCCACAGTGACCAGATCATTATGCATAACAAGTCAACCACACCAGAGTGTTAAGTTAAGTATAATGTTCTGATCACGATGCTGTCCCTCTCTGACACCAGTCTGAAACATGACACCTCACCTACAGTCTGCGCTAAATGCATAAGAACTACTAATGAAGAATAAACACACTTCACTACTATAATCTAAAACATTAGATTCATAACTTTCACTTTGCCAGAGACTTTGGAAAGCAATGAGCAGATAGCTGTGGACAACAGACTACTGTTAGATATCAGGGCTAATAAACAGGTTATAGCCTGACAGGGTTGCCTATGAGGAGGGTTAGGAGTGTCTGACAAGTTGGAATACAAATATTAAATAAACCTCCAGGGAATGATTAAATAAACAGCAATGCAACTAAACCAGTTCCCCTTTGGGATAACATATTTCTACTACTGCATATTAAGAGAAGCATCTTCAAGCATGCCAAGCAAATAAGCTCTGACAACACAAATATGTCCAAAGCAAAACCACCCTCTGTGGCACGTAAACATTCCTGACACTCTATTAACCAAACAAAATAAACAGTTTTCCTCTGGTTACGTTACTACTCCACCTCCAGCTATTCAGTTAAACAATCTGTGCAGGAAAAGAAGAATACTGTTGTTACCTCTCCTTTCAACCAAGGTGCAGGAAGAGAAGAGCAACCACCCCCTCTTCTCAGCAGTCACACCACACCCCCCCCCCCTTCTCAGCAGTCACACCACACCCCCCCCCCTTCTCAGCAGTCACACCACATCCTCACCCCCCCCCCCTTCTCAGCAATCACGCCACACTCTCAGCCTCCCCCTCCCACACACACCCCACACAAGATGATGTACCAGACTGTTTAGTTAAATAGAAGGTCCTGGATCACAATGCTGTCCCTCTCTGACACCAGTCTGAAACATGACACCTCACAGTACCTTCAGTCTGAGCTAAATGCATACGGACAACTAAAGAAGAATTAACACTCTTCAAGACTATAATCTAACACGGGGCTCTCCAACCCTGTTCCTGGAGAGCTACCCTCCTGTAGGTTTTCACTCCAACCCTGTTCCTGGAGAGCTACCCTCCTGTAGGTTTTCACTCCAACCCTGTTCCTGGAGAGCTACCCTCCTGTAGGTTTTCACTCCAACCCTGTTCCTGGAGAGCTACCCTCCTGTAGGTTTTCACTCCAACCCTGTTCCCGGAGAGCTACCCTCCTGTAGGTTTTCACTCCAACCCTGTTCCTGGAGAGCTACCCTCCTGTAGGTTTTCACTCCAACCCTGTTCCTGGAGAGCTACCCTCCTGTAGGTTTTCACTCCAACCCTGTTCCTGGAGAGCTACCCTCCTGTAGGTTTTCACTCCAACCCTGTTCCTGGAGAGCTACCCTCCTGTAGGTTTTCACTCCAACCCCAGTTGTAACTAGCCTGATTCAGTTTATCAAGCAGATAATTATTAAAATGAGCTGTGCTAGATTAGGGTTGAAGTGAAAACCTACTGGACGGTAGCTCTCTATGAATAGTGTTGGAAAGCCCCGATCTAAAACATTATACTCGCAACTTTCACATTACCAGAGACTTTGGAAACAGTGAGCAGATAGCCGTGGATAACAGACTTGTGTGAGCTATCAGGGCAAATAACCAGGGTTATAGCCTGAATGTGCAGCCTTTAAGGAGGGTTGGGGGGGTATTGAAATGTGTCTGTTATTCAGCAGGTTACTATGGACATGGAGGGGAGAGAAGAGGAGGAATGCAAAAACAGGGACACTATAGTGCGTGAGGTGCACCAAGAAAAATGAAATATAAACCTACTGATCTCACTCGGAACATTTGGGCACAGGGAGTTTTGTTAAACCAAAAATGAGTTTGACAGTGAATTTGTTTATCTGCACTCCTTTCCAGGTTGTTTGGTTCACTGGGGAAGGTAAACTATAGTGACCTCAGGACTATATCAGTGATCAGCATATACCAGCTTAACAGATCATAACTGTGAATCAGAGGGGCCCTGTGTTTCTTTAATGCAGAGTGTAGTGACATGCTGCCCTGGTAAGCTGTGCTCCCTCTCAAATCAAATCAAAGTTTATTTGTCACGTGTGCCGAATACAACAGACCTTACAGTGAAATGCTTACTTACAGGCTCTAACCAATAGTGAAAAAAGGTGTTAGGTGAACAATAGGTAGGTAAAGAAATAAAACAACAGTAAAAAGACAGGCTATATACAGTAGCGAGGCTATAAAAGTAGCAAGGCTACATACAGACACCAGTTAGTCAGGCTGATTGAGGTAGTATGTACATGCATATATTATGAACAGAGAGTAGCACGAGCGTAAAAGTGGGGGTGGCGGGTGACGGGACAATGCAGAGAGCCCGGTTAGCCAATGTGTGGGAGCACTGATTGGTCCGCCCAATTGAGCAAGTATGTACATGACTGTATAGTTAAAGTGACTATGCATATATGATAAACAGAGTGTAGCAGCAGCGTAAAAAGAGGGTTTGGGAGGAGGCACACAATACAAATAGTCCAGGTAGCCATTTAATTACCTGTTCGTTACCTCTTTGTTAATTTGGCTTTCGAAGACCTTAGAAAGGCAGGGTAGGATAGATATAGGATAGATACAGTGCCTTGCGAAAGTATTCGGCCCCCTTGAACTTTGCGACCTTTTGCCACATTTCAGGCTTCAAACATAAAGATATAAAACTGTATTTCAAACTTTTTTAACAAATCAAAAACTGAAAAATTGGGCGTGCAAAATTATTCAGCCTGTCTCTTTCTGGGATCATATTTAGGTAGCCATTTCCCTTTGGTGTTTGTGGGATCTTGTTCTATTTTTAGTTGCCTGTCTGCACTATTCATTTTAGCTTCACGGTTTGTTTTGTTAGTTTGTTCAGTGTTCATTCTTTTAATAAATTAGAATGTACGCATACCACGCTGCACCTTGCTCTCACTCATATAACGAACGTGACAGAAGATCCCACCAAAAATGGACCAAGCAGCGTGTTCAGGAGGAATGGACCTGGGAGGAGATCCTGGATGGAGTAGGACCCTGGACGCAGGCTGGGGAGTATCGCCTTCCGAAGGAGGCAATAGAGGCAGCGAAAGTGGAACGGCGACGTTACGAGGAGTTATACCAACAACGTAGGCCACAGAAACCCCAATATTTTTTTGGGGGGAGGCACATGGAGCAGTCAGCGGAGCCGAGGAGTGAACCAGAGCCAGCCAGGGAGTTGGATAAGGAGTTCGACGCAAGATTCTGGAGAGAGGTGCTAGCATTGAGAGCGCTGCTGAGCGGGCGTGCTGAGGTGGGTGTCATCAGACCGGTTTCACTTGTACCGGTCCCACGCATCAGGTCTCCAGTGCGCCTCCACAGTCCAGTACGTCCTGTGCCTCCTCTCCGCACTCGCCCTAAGGTGCGTGTCATCAGAACGGTGCCACCTGTACCGGTCCCACGCATCAGGTCTCCAATGCGCCTCCATAGTCCAGTACGTCCTGTGCCTCCTCTCCGCACTCGCCCTGAGGTGCGTGTCATCAGAACGGTACCACCTGTACCGGTCCCACGCATCAGAGCTCCAGTGCGCCTCCCCAGTCCAGTACGCCCTGTTCCTGCTCCTCACACTCGCCCTGAGGTGCGTGTCATCAGCCCGGTACCACCTGTACCGGTCCCACGCATCAGGCCTCCAGCGAACCTCCACAGTCCAGAGCCTCCGGCGACAGTTCCCAGTCCAGAGCTTCCGGCGACAGTCCCAGTCCAGAGCTTCCGGCGACAGTCCCAGTCTGGAACCTCCAATGACAGGCCACAGTCTGGAACCTCCAACGACGGGCCACAGTCCTGAACCTCCAACGAAGGGCCACAGTCCGGAACCTCCAATGGAGGGCCACAGTCCGGAGCCTCCAGCGACGGTCCTCAGTCCGGGGTCTCCAGCGATGGTCCCCAGTCCGGGGTCTACAGAAACGGTTCCCAGTCCGGGGTCTACAGAAACGGTTCCCAGTCCGGGGTCTACAGAAACGGTTCCCAGTCCGGGGTCTACAGAAACGGTTCCCAGTCCGGGGTCTACAGAAACGGTTCCCAGTCCGGGGTCTACAGAAACGGTTCCCAGTCCGGGGTCTACAGAAACGGTTCCCAGTCCGGGGTCTACAGAAACGGTTCCCAGTCCGGGGTCTACAGACACGGTTCCCAGTCCGGGGCCTCCGTCGATGTTCCGCAGTCCAGAGCCTCCGGCAATGATCCACGGTTCGGTTCTACAAAGGCGGAGGGATCAGCGTAAAGATGGGGGGGTGGCTTCCAGAACCAGAGCTGCCACCGAGGGTAGATGCCCACCCAGACCCTCCCCTATAGGTTCAGGTTTGCGGCCAGGAGTCCGCAGCGTTGGGGGGGGGGGGTTACAGTCACGCCCTGACCTGAGATCTCTGTTTTTATTTTATTTTTTTTTGGTTAGGTCAGGGTTAGGTGAGGGTGTGACTCGGGCGGGTACGCAAGTTTTATATTGTCTAGGTCTTTTTTATGTCTAGTGTTTTTTATGTCTAGGGTTTTGTATGTCTAGGGTTTCCTAGGTCTAGGTGATTTGTATGTTTATGGTGGCCTGATATAGTTCCCAATCAGAGGCAGTTGTTTATCGTTGTCTCTGACTGGGGATCATATTTACATAGCCATTTCCCTTGGGTGTTTGTGGGATCTTGTTCTATGTTTAGTTGCCTGTCTGCACTATTCATATTAGCTTCACGGTTCGTTTTGTTGTTTTGTTAGTTTGTTCAGTGTTCATTCTTTTAATAAATTAGAATGTACGCATACCACGCTGCACCTTGGTCTCATTTGTATGATGAACATGACAAGTACTTTACACCACTGCTAATAAATAACACAGACAAATAGAATAAGGAAATGGTAGACTTGAAAGATAACAAAATGATGTGCCAAACAGGTTTGATTTCTGTTAACAGGCCTATATAGAGTCTTAAGCCTCAGTTTGTAACAAAGCCATCTGAAGTATTTGCATCCTGTATGGTACAGTTAACTTCCTCAATAAGGAAGTGGCATTAATACTGGCAGTTATCAGACAGTTAGACATTAAGAGTCAACTCTCTCCCCTTTCCCTTATGGCCTCATAAAATCAAATCAAATCAAATATTATTGGTCACATACACATATTTAGCAGATGTTTTTGCGGATGTTGCAAAAATGCCTGTGTTTCTAACTCCAACAGTGCAGTACTATCCAACAATACACACATCTAAAAGTACAATAATGGAATTAAGAAATATATAAATATTAGGACGAGCAATGTTGGAGTGGCCGGCTAGTGTTGGCTATTTAACAGTCTGATGACCTTGAGATATGTGTTTTTTTCAGTCTCTCTGTTCCAGTTTTGATGCATATGTACTCAATCTGTGATTGATGTTCATGATGATCTTTTTGGCCTTCCTGTGATATCAGGTGCTGTAGGTGTCCTGGAGGACAAGTAGTTTGCCCCCGGTGAGGCATTGTGCAGACCGCACCAACCTCTGGATAGCCCTGTGATTGCGGGCGGTGCAGTTGCTGTACCAGGCGGTGATACAGCCCGACAGAATGCTCTCAATTGCCCATCTGTAAAAGTTTGTGAAGGTTTTTGGGGCCAAGCCAAATTTCTTCAGCCTCCTGAGGTTGAAGAGGCGCTGTTGCGACTTCTTCACCACTGTCTGTGTGGGTGGACCATTTCAGATTGTCAGTGATGTGTACACTGAGGATAGGGGCATGGCCCTCTGTTGTTTCCTGAAGTCCACGATCAGCTCCTTTGTTTTGTTGACGTTGAGTGAGAGGTTATTTTCCTGGCACCACTCTCCCAGGGTCCTCACCTCCCTGTAGGCAGTCTCGCCATTGTTGGTAATCAGGCCTACTACTGTTGTGTGGTCTGCACACTTGATGATTGAGTTTGAGGCGTGCATGGCCACGCAGTCATGGGTGAACAGGGAGTTCAGGAAGGGGCTGAGCATGCACCCTTGTGGGGCCCCTGTGTTGAGGATCAGTGAAGTGGTGGTGTTAGGAAGTCCAGGACCCAGTTGCACAGGGCAGGGTTCAGACCCAGTGTCCCAAGCTTAATGATGAGCTTGGAGGGTACTATGATGTTGAATGCTAAGCTATAGTGAATGAACAGCATTCTTGCATAGGTATTCCTCTTGTCCAGGATGAGGCAGTGTGCAGTGCAGTGGAGATTGCATCATCTGTGCCTCTATTGGGGTGGTAAGCAAATGGAAGTGGGTTTAGGGTGTCAGGTAAGGTAGAGGTGATATGATCCGATCTGTCTTTAGAATCATCAGGAATTCTGAGAAATCATGTAACTGTATTGAAATACAAATGAAGACAACTCATCTAGGCTGACTGGATTGAAAGGTGGCACCACTTCAGCCCCGTGACCCACTTTAGGTTAACCACAGGTTATTCAACAATTTTCCCAATTATTTGGTTTACACTTTATTGGGATAGTCTCAAGTAGATGGCTTGAAGATGTTCAATAACTGTCAACAATATTTAAACTAACTACCCACTAACCCTAGCCTTAACCCTCATCCTAAACTCATCCCAGCCATAACCCTAACCCTTATTCTAAACCTAACTACAACCTACGCAAGCATTTGCTTATCAACAGCTTAGAGCCAGGAGGAAGAGAGGTTATACAGCAGTAAATGTGTTGACTGAAGTCAATCACCAGACTACATTATATCACTGTGACGTAGTTGGAGTGTTAAGGAGAGATTGACTTGTTAGACAAATGTAACACTGTCCTGTCAACGTCAATGAGAGAGAGAGAGAGAGAGAGAGAGAGAGAGAGAGAGAGAGAGAAGGAGAGGGAGAGGGAGAGAGAGAGAAAGAAAGAGAAAGAGAAAGAGAGAGAGAGAGAGAGAGAGAGAGAGAGAGAGAGAGAGAGAAAGAGAAAGAAAGCCATGACTTTCCCTACATCTCTATTGTTGTCTTACACCCAGCTTTGGCAGTAAGCCAGTACATACAGGGGTCAGGTAATACACATAAACCAAGTTAATACACCAGTGGATACATTTAAAGCATGGCTCTTAAATGATATCTAAATAACAGTCTGAGAAAAAAAATACATATAAAAAAAATAGAGCACTCTGGATTCAGGCTCGCCTGAGCAAAACTGAAAGCCACCCTCTGCCTTGTTGCAACCTCAGTTCTTTTTTTAAAAGAGCCACCTTAATAGGGCTACGAGTAACGTGGTAAAAATGAACAGCAAAATGAAGGGGAAAAAAAAAAAAAACAATACAAAGAAATGGCATAAGACCCGAGAGACAGTACTGTCACAAATTAATTACATCAATCAAGGGAAAACATAGATTAAACCAACAAGACACACAGAGATGAATAGCAGGATGTTTTAATACAAGTTGTTGAGCAGGTTAGCAAAGCAAACATAAATGTTAAACACATGAGTAATGATTCAATAAAAATAAAAAATCACATTAACAAATAGAGTCAGTATCATTCATTATGAAATTGAACAAAAATAGGTAATTTTCTTGTCATGTCAGATGCCTAATAATGTGTTATATATCCTGTCAGTATTTCTACAACAGCAGTTATGATTCTCTAGCCCCATTTTAACTTCTCCTGCAGGTCTAACACACCCTTAACCTTTCACTTGTAGTTGTCCTTTCAGATCCACAAAGGGAAGTCAACAAGCTCCTAAGGATAGCAGCAAGGTAGCAGTTTGGAATCTGGCTATTTGATTTGTGCTCACATAGAATATAAACCAATATAAGACGTGGAAAAATGCCAGTCCTACATCCCTCACTATAAGCATTAGCTGACCTAAAGACAACACTAAAATCTGGGTCAGATGAGCCCATAGGCACAGATCTAGGAGCTTCCCCAACACTACTTCATTAGGGGGAAACTTTAAATCCGTGTCTATGGGTCAATTTAATCTACTAAAAGCATGACATTGGATCCATGAGTCACTTCCTCAGTGACTAACTGGAAAACGGTAATACATATCGTAATCGTATTTCATGTTCTACTATGTACAAAATGTATATTGTGTTTATATTACTAGATATATAATGATGTATTATAATAATACTTGTTTAACAGACAATGTCTAGGCAGAGTGGTGTGAGTAGGTGTGGCCTCTGCTTCAATATCAAGCCTGGAACTCCCATTCTAAGTCATTCATAAATCACACAGGGACTTCCCTGGTATAACTGGGAGGGAGGGAGAGGAACTATATCTGTTGCAGCATACGACAGGAAGTGAACTGGTATGAACTGTTAGGAACTAGTGAAAGAAAGGGGGAAAGGAAGGTCATGTGTCTGTGTGCTGTCTGATACAGAAATCTGTCACCCATCTACAGTAACTAGAAAACTAGAAACACAAATAGTATCACACTGTTTCCACTACCAGGTGACACTATTACTCAACAGACCACAGATGAGTCATTTCCCCCCAACATAGTAATATTTACAATATGAGTTTGTATACTGTACATTTGTATGTATGTGTGTTAATATGCCTAGTCACTTATCATAGACTAAAAGTGCAGCTATGGGAATCTTTGCTTCCACAGCAAGAGATCCACTGCTGCACTAAAACTGTCTCAGAATGTAATACAAGAGTATCTCAAGTCACTTGACCATTACAATGCTTTAAAAATGAAACTTTTAAAACTGAGATTCGTTGAGTCCAATTCATCCTCCTGTCAACACATCTGTAACTGAAATAACAAACAGATGTCTTTAGCAATACATACAAATTCACAAAATAATTATTTATATACATTCAGAGACTTACACAGTGATTCAGTAACCTTGACTGAACAAAAATACTTTGGACCCCCCCCCCCATACACACCTCTCTCCAGCAAATAACAGTATGATGACTCCAGCAAAACATCCCAAAGGAACCCAGGCCACTGTGTGGTTCCTTTCATCTGTGTGGGAAAGAGAGAGAGGCTGAGTGTAAAGGAGGAAGCTAATGATGGGCTTTAGCTCAGTATTCTAACACCGTCTTGTGGCTCAGAGTTGACCCTGGTACAAACCCAGTCTCCCACATGAGCATTCAGATAACACCCAAATCCATAACAGAATGAGAGATTTGACTATCAGTGTTCATATACAGTGTATTCGGAAAGTATTCAGACCCCTTCCCTTTTCCACATTGTTACAGCCTTGTTCTAAAATTGATGTTTTTTGTGTTTTTTTAAACTAGGCAAGTCTATCCCGGCCAAACCCAGACGAAGCTGGGCCAGTTGTTTCAAATCTCACCGTAACTTCGCCGCTATGCAATCTGGTTTCAGAGCTGGTCATGGGTGCACCTCAGCCACGCTCAAGGTCCTAAACGACATCATAACCGCCATCGATAAGAGACATTATGGTGCAGCCGTATTCATCGACCTGGCCAAGGCTTTTGACTCTGTCAATCACCACATTCTTATTGGCAGACTCGACAGCCTTGGTTTCTCAAATGATTGCCTCGCCTGGTTTACCAACTACTTCTCTGATAGAGTTCAGTGTGTCAAATCGGAGGGCCTGTTGTCCGGACCTCTGGCAGTCTCTATGGGGGTGCCACAGGGTTCAATTCTCGGGCCGACTCTCCTCTCTGTATATATCATCGCTCTTGATGCTGAAAAATGCTAGAAAATCAAATGATAGTTCCACTAAGTACAAACCAGATGGGGTGGTGTACCGCTGCAGAATGCATTGGTAGCAATGCTGGTGCCTTAAATTCTAAATAAATCACGAACAGTGTCTCCAGCAAAGCACCCCCACACCATCACACCTCCACCGCCATGCTTCATGGTGGGAACCACACATGCAGAGATCATCCATTCACCTACTCTGTGTCTCACAAAGACAGGGTGGTTGGAACCAGGATTCTCAAATTTGGACTCCAGACCAAAGGACAGATTTCTACCAGTCTAATGGCCATTGTTCATGTTTCTTGGCCTAAGCAAGTTTCTTATTCTCATTGGTGTCCTTTAGTAGTGGTTTCTTTGCAGCAATTTGACCATGTAGGCCTGAGTCTCCTCTGAACAGTTGATGTTGAGATGTGTCTGTTACTTGAACTCTGTGAAGCATTTATTTGGCCTGCAATTCCCGAGGCTGGTAACTCCAATGAACGTATCCTCTGCAGCAGAGGTAACTCTGGGTCTTCCTTTCTTGTGGTGGTCCTCATGAGAGCCATTGTTATCATAGCACTTGGTGATTTTTGCGACTGCACTTGAAGAAACTTCAACAGGCACACCTTTAACAGGCACACCTGTTAATTGAAATGCATTCCAGGTGACTACCTCATGAAGCTGGTTGAGAGAATGCCAATACTGTGCAAAGCTGTCATCAAGGCAAAGGGTGGATACTTTGAACAATTTCAAGTATAAAATATAATTCTGATTTGGTTAACACTTTTTTGGTTTCTACATGATTCCATATGTGTTATTTCATAGTTTTGATGCCTTCACTATAATTATATAATGCAGAAGAAAGTTACTGGAGCCAAAGCAACAATACCAAGATCTCTCTGCATGTCTCAAGCTACTGTGAGTCATAATCATCAAGTTCAATGGGTTCCTGGTCAAATGGCTTCACAATACAGTTACCTAGAGAAGTTCAAAAGACACATTGTTCAAGTTGGTAGAAAACCCCAGCAGGCCTTGAAACTACCTCACACACACACACACACACTTTTGCACATATGTCATGTAATTACATGGGGTTTTCAGGTTATTGGTGTAATAACATAGAACAATACAGTAAGAACATTAGTAACTAACTTGAAAGCATATTAGTCAAATTACATTCAAATGTACATTCACTTTATTTACAGTTGAGTAACTAATAGATTATACTACAATTACTACCACTACTACTGCCACTACTACTACTGTAAACAGATACACAGAGGATATCAGCCTAACTGTTCTGAAAGAGCTGGACATTCAGTATGATGAAGTCTCATAAGGTAGCTCACTAAAGGTTGCAGACTGGCTCATTGTGTCTCTGAGCATTCTGTGTGGGATGAGTATTTAGGTACTTCCACAACTACAAAGCAGTGTGAATATGAAGGGGGTGAGATAATGTAGGTGTCTGATGAGGATTCTCATTACTGGTGAGAACATCTCAGCATGGTTTCACTGCATTGTTCTTAGAAAGACCAAGTCTCTACTTTGCTACTGGTGATTTGACAATAACACCGTAATATGGACTCACACTCACTAAGACACTCTGCTTTACGAAATGACAGCTATAAGAGATGGAGAAAAAACTGGTTAACAGAAGGCAGAGAGAGGAAATAGTCACTAGGCATCCTGAACATGTCTGGGCATGTCTGCACTTTCTGGCCTAAAATGGTCATGAATCCAGCTGCTCCTGTATTTTCTATGTGCTCATGACATTGATAGCCAGTGTAAATATGTGGTGAGTATTGGCACAAAATGGCTACTGTTGATTATCCAAATAGCGTGTGCTACACACAGGTGTTGCATGATGTGAGCTTGCCGTTATAAAGCACTTTCAGACCTAGTGACAGCTACATCATGTGTATGCAAATGTAATCCATAATCATGATCTTCATTTTCATGTTGTCCCAACACAAACAGTAACCATACAGTAACAACAGGGTTGTAGTGGAGGGTAAACATATTCTACACACCGTTGTATTATGTGTGCATTCCTCTAAGCACTTCAGTCTGTCCATGCAGCATATGATGGTAATAGATTGACTGGTCTGAACCACAACACAATCTTTGTCAATCTCTTTGCTGTTAGTGAGAACAGTGCGCTAAATAAAATATAAATCACAAAATGGTGTTTTGACACAGCTTTGCATAACTTACTGGTCACTGACCCTGGTCCAGGATAGCTACAGATATGTACCTGATTCAACTACTCAGCTGTTCATCAAGATCTTGATTAATTGAATCATGTGTGTTAGTGCAGGGCTGGAACTAAAGCCTGCATATCCTGTAGTTCTCCAGGACCTGGGCTGGTGACCACAGTTGTGAAAGAATAGTGACACATCTACCAGTTGCCTCATCACCATGTCCAAAATGAAAGTAGTACTGCACAGCATGTACTGGAGTGTTATTCAGACAATGTTGATCTCAGCTATACAGATAAACATCACTCACATTTGCATCCAACCACTGTGTTACACAGGTTGAGGGCGATCCTGGCAGGGGCTCTGAGAGTTGATAGGTCATTGTACAGTTGACATGTACAGCGTTCCAGCCAACGGTCTGGGCTCTGACACAGCTACCCAGCGGAGACACCACGGTGAAAGCAAGGGAACACAATTTTAACTTTGGACACATAGCATGGATTGTAGAATCAGAGAGATAGAGAGACAGACATTTAAAGCAGGTATGTTATATTACAGGAGTGTATAACAGATATCTGTCCACAAACACCCCAGATACTGATACATCAAGCTAATAATACTGATAAGAAACACTGCACACATGTGTATACACCTGCTGCATAGGCACTCACACATTCACACACACACCTCTCTCTCTAAAACCCATAAACACATTAAACTAGGCATAAAACACGATCGCAAAACAAGATAAAACATGATGCATTACAAGATAAAACATAATCGCATTACATGATAAAACATGATGCATTACATGATAAAACATGATGCATTACAAGATAAAACATGATGCATTACAAGATAAAACATGATGCATTACAAGATAAAACATGATGCATTACAAGATAAAACATGATGCATTACAAGATTAAACATGATGCATTACAAGATAAAACATGATGCATTACGAGATAAAACATAATCGCATTACATGATAAAACATGATGCATTACATGATAAAACATGATGCATTACAAGATAAAACATGATGCATTACAAGATAAAACATGATGCATTACGAGATAAAACATAATCGCATTACATGATAAAACATGATGCATTAAATGATAAAACATGATGCATTACATGACAAAACATGATGCATTACAAGATAAAACATAATCGCATTACATGATAAAACATGATGCATTACAAGATTAAACATAATCGCATTACATGATAAAACATGATGCATTACAAGATAAAACACGATGCATTACAAGATTAAACATAATCGCATTACATGATAAAACATGATGCATTACAAGATAAAACATGATGCATTACAAGATTAAACATAATCGCATTACATGATAAAACATGATGCATTACAAGATAAAACACGATGCATTACAAGATAAAACATGATGCATTACAAGATAAAACATAATCGCATTACATGATAAAACATGATGCATTACAAGATAAAACATAATCACATTACAAGATAAAACATGATGCATTACAAGATAAAACATGATGCATTACAAGATAAAACATGATGCATTACAAGATAAAACATGATCGCATTACATGATAAAACATGATGCATTACAAGATAAAACATAATCACATTACAAGATAAAACATGATGCATTACAAGATAAAACATGATGCATTACAAGATAAAACATGATGCATTACAAGATAAAACATGATCGCATTACATGATAAAACATGATGCATTACAAGATAAAACATAATCGCATTACATGATAAAACATGATGCATTACAAGATAAAACATAATCACATTACAAGATAAAACATGATGCATTACAAGATAAAACATGATGCATTACAAGATAAAACATGATCGCATTACATGATAAAACATGATGCATTACAAGATAAAACATAATCGCATTACATGATAAAACATGATGCATTACAAGATAAAACATAATCACATTACAAGATAAAACATGATGCATTACAAGATAAAACATGATGCATTACAAGATAAAACATGATGCATTACAAGATTAAACATGATGCATTACAAGATTAAACATGATGCATTACAAGATAAAACATGATGCATTACAAGATTAAACATAATCGCATTACATGATAAAACATGATGCATTACAAGATAAAACATGATGCATTACATGATAAAACATGATGCATTACAAGATAAAACATGATGCATTACAAGATAAAACATGATGCATTACAAGATAAAACATAATCGCATTACATGATAAAACATGATGCATTACAAGATTAAACATAATCGCATTACATGATAAAACATGATGCATTACAAGATAAAACACGATGCATTACAAGATTAAACATAATCGCATTACATGATAAAACATGATGCATTACAAGATAAAACATGATGCATTACAAGATTAAACATAATCGCATTACATGATAAAACATGATGCATTACAAGATAAAACATGATGCATTACAAGATAAAACATGATGCATTACAAGATAAAACATGATGCATTACAAGATAAAACATGATGCATTACAAGATAAAACATGATGCATTACAAGATAAAACATGATCGCATTACATGATAAAACATGATGCATTACAAGATAAAACATAATCGCATTACATGATAAAACATGATGCATTACAAGATAAAACATAATCACATTACAAGATAAAACATGATGCATTACAAGATAAAACATGATGCATTACAAGATAAAACATGATCGCATTACATGATAAAACATGATGCATTACAAGATAAAACATAATCGCATTACATGATAAAACATGATGCATTACAAGATTAAACATAATCGCATTACATGATAAAACATGATGCATTACAAGATAAAACACGATGCATTACAAGATTAAACATAATCGCATTACATGATAAAACATGATGCATTACAAGATAAAACATGATGCATTACAAGATTAAACATAATCGCATTACATGATAAAACATGATGCATTACAAGATAAAACACGATGCATTACAAGATAAAACATGATGCATTACAAGATAAAACATAATCGCATTACATGATAAAACATGATGCATTACAAGATAAAACATAATCACATTACAAGATAAAACATGATGCATTACAAGATAAAACATGATGAATTACAAGATAAAACATGATGCATTACAAGATAAAACATGATCGCATTACATGATAAAACATGATGCATTACAAGATAAAACATAATCGCATTACATGATAAAACATGATGCATTACAAGATTAAACATGATGCATTACATGATAAAACATGATGCATTACAAGATTAAACATAATCGCATTACATGATAAAACATGATGCATTACAAGATAAAACATGATGCATTACATGATAAAACATGATGCATTACAAGATAAAACATGATGCATTACAAGATAAAACATGATGCATTACAAGATAAAACATAATCGCATTACATGATAAAACATGATGCATTACAAGATTAAACATAATCGCATTACATGATAAAACATGATGCATTACAAGATAAAACACGATGCATTACAAGATTAAACATAATCGCATTACATGATAAAACATGATGCATTACAAGATAAAACATGATGCATTACAAGATTAAACATAATCGCATTACATGATAAAACATGATGCATTACAAGATAAAACATGATGCATTACAAGATAAAACATGATGCATTACAAGATAAAACATGATGCATTACAAGATAAAACATGATGCATTACAAGATAAAACATGATGCATTACAAGATAAAACATGATCGCATTACATGATAAAACATGATGCATTACAAGATAAAACATAATCGCATTACATGATAAAACATGATGCATTACAAGATAAAACATAATCACATTACAAGATAAAACATGATGCATTACAAGATAAAACACGATGCATTACAAGATTAAACATAATCGCATTACATGATAAAACATGATGCATTACAAGATAAAACATGATGCATTACAAGATTAAACATAATCGCATTACATGATAAAACATGATGCATTACAAGATAAAACACGATGCATTACAAGATAAAACATGATGCATTACAAGATAAAACATGATGCATTACAAGATAAAACATGATGCATTACAAGATAAAACATGATGCATTACAAGATAAAACATGATCGCATTACATGATAAAACATGATGCATTACAAGATAAAACATAATCGCATTACATGATAAAACATGATGCATTACAAGATAAAACATAATCACATTACAAGATAAAACATGATGCATTACAAGATAAAACACGATGCATTACAAGATTAAACATAATCGCATTACATGATAAAACATGATGCATTACAAGATAAAACATGATGCATTACAAGATTAAACATAATCGCATTACATGATAAAACATGATGCATTACAAGATAAAACACGATGCATTACAAGATAAAACATGATGCATTACAAGATAAAACATAATCGCATTACATGATAAAACATGATGCATTACAAGATAAAACATAATCACATTACAAGATAAAACATGATGCATTACAAGATAAAACATGATGAATTACAAGATAAAACATGATGCATTACAAGATAAAACATGATCGCATTACATGATAAAACATGATGCATTACAAGATAAAACATAATCGCATTACATGATAAAACATGATGCATTACAAGATAAAACATAATCACATTACAAGATAAAACATGATGCATTACAAGATAAAACATGATGCATTACAAGATAAAACATGATCGCATTATATGATAAAACATGATGCATTACAAGATAAAACATAATCGCATTACATGATAAAACATGATGCATTACAAGATAAAACATAATCACATTACAAGATAAAACATGATGCATTACAAGATAAAACATGATGCATTACAAGATAAAACATAATCACATTACAAGATAAAACATGATGCATTACAAGATAAAACATGATGCATTACAAGATAAAACATGATGCATTACAAGATTAAACATGATGCATTACAAGATTAAACATGATGCATTACAAGATAAAACATGATGCATTACAAGATAAAACATAATCACATTACAAGATAAAACATGATGCATTACAAGATAAAACATGATGCATTACAAGATAAAACATGATGCATTACAAGATTAAACATGATGCATTACAAGATTAAACATAATCGCATTACATGATAAAACATGATGCATTACAAGATAAAACATGATGCATTACATGATAAAACATGATGCATTACAAGATAAAACACGATGCATTACAAGATTAAACATAATCGCATTACATGATAAAACATGATGCATTACAAGATAAAACATGATGCATTACAAGATAAAACATGATGCATTACGAGATAAAACATAATCGCATTACATGATAAAACATGATGCATTACAAGATTAAACATAATCGCATTACATGATAAAACATGATGCATTACAAGATAAAACATGATGCATTACATGATAAAACATGATGCATTACAAGATAAAACACGATGCATTACAAGATTAAACATAATCGCATTACATGATAAAACATGATGCATTACAAGATAAAACATGATGCATTACAAGATAAAACATGATGCATTACAAGATAAAACATGATCGCATTACATGATAAAACATGATGCATTACAAGATAAAACATAATCGCATTACATGATAAAACATGATGCATTACAAGATAAAACATAATCACATTACAAGATAAAACATGATGCATTACAAGATAAAACATGATGCATTACAAGATAAAACATGATCGCATTACATGATAAAACATGATGCATTACAAGATAAAACATGATGCATTACAAGATAAAACATAATCGCATTACATGATAAAACATGATGCATTACAAGATAAAACATAATCGCATTACATGATAAAACATGATGCATTACATGATAAAACATGATGCATTACATGATAAAACATGATGCATTACATGATAAAACATGATCGCATTACATGATAAAACATAATCGCATTACATGATAAAACATAATCGCATTACATGATAAAACATGATGCATTACAAGATAAAACACGATGCATTACAAGATAAAACATGATCGCATTACATGATAAAACATGATTGTCACACCCTGACCATAGTTTGCTTTGTATGTTTCTATGTTTTGTTTGGTCAGGGTGTGATCTGAGTGGGCATTCTATGTTACATGTCTAGTTTGTCTATTTCTATGTTTGGCCTGATATGGTTCTCAATCAGAGACAGGTGTTAGTCATTGTCTCTGATTGGGAACCATATTTAGGTAGCCTGTTTGGTGTTGGGTTTTGTGGGTGATTGTTCCTGTCTCTGTGTTTGCACCAGATAGGTCTGGTTTGGGTTTTTCACATTTCTTGTTTTGTTAGTCTATTCATGTATAGTTTCTTTATTAAAGAACCATGAATAGAAACCACGCTGCGTTTTGGTCCGCCTCTCCTTCGACTCAAGAAAACCGTTACAGAATCACCCACCACAACAGGACCAAGCGGCATGGTAACGGGCAACAGCAACAGCGGCGCAAAGAGGAATGGACATGGGACGATGTATTGGATGGCAAGGGTTGCTACACATGGGAGGAGATCCTGGCGGGAAAGGATCGCCTTCCATGGGAACAGGTGGAGGCTGCTAGGAGAGCAGAGGCAGCCGGAGAGAGGAGCCGGCGATATGAGGGAACACGACTGGCAAGGAAGCCCGAGAGGCAGCCCCAAAAATTTCTTGGGAGGGGACACACAGGAAGTATGGCGAAGCCAGGTAGGAGACCTGAGCCAACTTCCTGTGCTTACCGGAGGGCTAGAGAGACCGGGCAGGCACTGTGTTATGCTTTGGAGTGCACGGTGTCCCTGGTGCAGGTGCATAGCCCGGTGCAGTACATACCAGCTCCGCGTATCGGCCGGACTAGAGTGGGCATCGAGCCAAGTACCATGAAGCCTGCTCTACGCATCTGGTCTCCAGTGCGTCTCCTTGGGCCGGCTTACATGGCACCAGCCTTGCACACGGTGTCCCCGGTTCGCCTGCATAGCCCAGTGCGGGCTATTCCACCTCGCCACACTGGCAGAGCGACCGGGACCATTCAACAGGGTAAGGTTGGGCAGGCTCGGTGCTCAAGAGCTCCAGTTCGCCTGCACAGTCCAGTCTATCCGGTACCACCTCCACGCACCAGCCCTCCGGTGGCAGCCCCCCGCACCAGGCTGTCTCTCCGTCTCATCCTTACAGGTGCTCCCGCCTGTCCGGCGCTGCCGGAGTCTCCCGCCTGTCCGGCGCTGCCAGAGACCCTCAGCCCAGAACTGCCAGAGCTTTCGCCCCTCTGTCCCGAGCTGCCCCTCTGTCCAGTGGGGTCATTTAGAAGGGTTGCCATGGTTAGGAGGCCACGGAAGCGGGCAAGGTGATGGACTAAGACTATGGTGAAGTGGGGGGCACGTCCAGCACCAGAGCCGGAACAATATCATTCCCAAAATGCCTTTCTCCAATAACTTTTTAAAAGGATTGTTCAAAAGTTCGCCCTCAAATTAAGACATATAATGCACAAAATCTGCTGAAAGACTTGAGGCATATTTGCACAAATTGAGTGAGATTGTGTTGTACCAGAGCATAGACTATAGCTCAGGAATGCCATGCATGCTTGTCTAATGGTTCAAATTACAATAATGAAGAGAAGAATAGATGAGGTGGAATGTAGCATTTTTTTTATTGCCTCAGTAAGACTAACCAGGATGAATGAAGGTGGAAATAGGCCTATTAACATTTTATAAAACGGATAGCTTTAGGGTAGTTGAGGTACAGCCGAGGGATTGACTCAGAACCCTTTTAAAACAGACCCCTGGGGATGATCAGTCCAGTGGGGACTAGACTTTAGCCTACTAGAATATAATATAGCTACTTCATGACTGGGGGGGAAAAGGTCATTGTTGTGTTGTCAAAATATTTGTAACCCCACACCCCTAGATCCACCTGCTCAGTACTCTTGGGGAAATTAGATTGAAAGGCTGTTTACATGATGTTTAAACTACATGTTTTTTATTTGCTTTACACCACAGCAACATCCAAACATGAGTGGGGCGATACATATAAGTAAGTCAACAATGTATTTGAAGTTTTAGTCATATATGGATTACTGAAAGTGAGAAACCATTAACAAGACCATATGAGGTGTTTGTAGTGACATGCACATGCATGAGCCCTTGATTGTTTTGTTTTCGTTTCTTAGTCTGCCTGGCTCTGTGTCTGGCTGGCTGGTCTGTATCTGGTGCTTCTGTTGAAGGTGAGCTGTTCTCAAGCCTGCCATGCATGTGTTCATTATGGCGTCAAAATGAATGCATACTGTACTTTGTTTTATACACTCCAAATAAGTCACGTCCCCCGACTTTTTGGTTTTTCAAACCATGTCAGAGATTCAAAGATTTGCACATTATATTGGAATCTTAGTGGCCTGAAACAAGAAAAGCCTGCGTACTGAAACAGGGATCAGTCAGTGAATGTTTCAAAGTGTTATATGGAAGTGGTGACAACTCGATCTCACCATATTAATTTGTATTTTGATTTTAATTCCCTAAACATAATTTGTATATTAAAGTACAGTGAGGATGTAGAGTAATGTTTTGACCCAGTCTGATCTAAAACTAAGTGTAGTAACTTTGATATTTAATGTTGTACTCTGTTTAACTAGCCCTCTTCCTGTTGTCTTCATTTCTCTTGCAGCTCAGAAGACCTCCCCTGTCTGTTACCTCTGTAACCATGATAACTGCCCAACCGTTGAGTATGTTTATGACCATTTGACGGCTAATTTGACTCTGTGGTCGCGAGGGAAAATGGTTGACCTCCCTCCCTGCCCCACCACCTCCCCTCTGTCATCTGGAGGATGCTTGGTGTGTGTTGACAACCAGAAGATCTACGCTGTGTGTGACTCAGAGATCATCAAGCCAGTCTTTGAGGGCCAAGGCAACTCCATGCCTATTATCAAAGCCAGTGAGTTTCTGTGAGGGCCCATGAAAGTACAACCTGGGAAGAGGATAGTCAATAGAGGGAACAAACAAAGCAGTTTACAGGAAATGGTCACAGGTGTCAATTTATTATTACTAAGGTGCTATTGGAAGTTGTAGTTTATTATACAGTATGGTATATGGCTTTATTGTGTCTCAAACCAGTCACTGCTATGAGCATTTCCCAGCTGATCCAGCCCTCTGTTGTTGTATGTAATCATACCTGTAGTGCCATTACAGATTGTCCCAGCATTGTTTCAACTGATCAGATGGGTGAGTTCCATTCAATATTCAAACTGTATTTCAAACAAAACAAAACATATCTTATTGTTATTTTACATTACAAGAGCAAATTCCATAACAGAGAACAGCAGTCTGGGTAATTCTACAGTGTGTTTGTCTTCAACAAGTGGAGCTGGAGGTTTAGCCAGGCATCCTGGTGAGTGCAGAAACCCACAGAACAGCAATGCTCAACTCAAGATCATTATGAGCCAAGGAAAAGAGGAAGAGATGCACCTGCAAGGAGGGTGTTAATATCTGATGAGATGTTCCTATTCAAGGAGGGTTCAGGGTGAATGTTGTGTATTTCCTGTCTAGTTTCTATGGTTTAACTTGAGGGAACAGTACGCTCTATTAGAAAGCCAGATTATTGCAGTTTGATAGCTTTATTTCAGCACATTAGCAACAGGGGAAATTAGTCTCTTGGGTTTTCTAGAGTCTGAAAGTAAAGTCTTGGGAGAGGTCTCTGTGACAAGTTTGCACATAGGGTCCTGCCTTTCCATAGAGTGGTAGGTCAAACTATTCGGACACTACAGACGTTTATGTGAGAAGATTTTTGGGATGTCTCATGGTCTGATAAACATGCTCCAGCTCTGCCACCTTTCACCGCAGATGTCCCATGGTCTGACAAACATGCTCCAGCTCTGCCACCTTTCACTGCAGATGTCTCATGGTCTGACAAACATGCTCCAGCTCTGCCACCTTTCAACGCAGATGTCTCATGGTCTGATAAACATGCTCCAGCTCTGCCACCTTTCAACGCAGATGTCTCATGGTCTGATAAACATGCTCCAGCTCTGCCACCTTTCAACGCAGATGTCTCATGGTCTGATAAACATGCTCCAGCTCTGCCACCTTTCACCGCAGATGTCTCATGGTCTGATAAACAGGTTCCAGCTCTGCCACCTTTCACCGCAGATGTCTCATGGTCTGATAAACATGCTCCAGCTCTGCCACCTTTCACCGCAGATGTCTCATGGTCTGATAAACATGCTCCAGCTCTGCCACCTTTCACTGCAGATGCAACACTGGCAGATGCGGTGGATTGAAACGCATCCAATGCAAAAAAAAAAAAAAAATCTCTATCTTAAACTGAGGGATTTGGATGGGGATATTTTGGTTATGTAACTTAGATTGACACACCAGTGTGTCTCCAGGGGGTTAAACCATAAACGTTTTGCTTCACCGAGTTTGTGTGTTTTGCACAGGGCCGGCCCGCTCATTAGGCACGATTAGGTGGCCGCCTGGGGCGGCAGATTGACGAGGGCGGCATTTTCTGAGCTAAACTGGCCAAGACGACCCTCCAGCAGCACATAAAACCTCACATAATTCTGCCCAAAAAAACAAAAACAAGAACATTTTCTCTCAACCAGTGGCATATGGGCTTTTTAGCTGAGCGCTGATGCCGCCTTGTGATAAGTAGTTCCTACTCAAAGGCAGGGGTGCTGTTGGAGAGAAGCATTGCTGCGACGCTCCACTAACATTCTGTCCCAAAAATCATCTAAGTTAAGGCATGTAGCAGGTATAGCATATTGTTGAAGGATTGTGTCCTTCTCTGTAGCCTACAGGCTAGAGACAAAATGTAAGACAATGTAATGTAGGTTTCTCCGATCAAATAGCCTAAGCTAAATGGCGCCTAATCAAATAAAAAATGCGCTGACATTTTAACAAACAACATATCTTAAAAACAGAACAGGTCAAAGTAAAATGGACAATACGGAATGGACAATCACGCTATTCACAACCGCTGTCCAGAAGATTCATTCATGCCGGTCTTCAATGGAATTGTATGAATGCCCATCCATGTGGTGGGCCCACCGTTTGTAAAACAGGTCGTTGTATTGGCTTCATTAGTCCCGATTCCTGTGACTTGGTTATTTAAGCTCAGTTACCCAACTTTATCAGGAGGAGCTATCCTGAGCCTATTTGCATTGTGTTTACACAGCAAGAAATGCAGGAGTATTTTATTTTTCACTATGATCAGCAGATACAAAACTTGAAACTGCGGATCATGACAATTTAGCCCAAGGAATGAATCTTCTGGACAGAGTGTTTATCCAACTGGATTAAATAAATAAAAAGTTATGTCCCTCCCACTTCTAAACCCAAAGTTGCACCCCTGGTTCAGTTACTGGCACAATTACCCTCAACACCATAAAGAATGGAACACAACGAGCAGATACATTATTAATAGCAGCTCCAGGGCTCCCACCCAGAAAAAAATCAGCTTCCCCACGATGGCCTAAGGCTTCCCTATGCATCTCACAGACACACCCCACCCACCCTGTCAGCTCTGACAACACAAATATGTCAAGAGCATAACAGACCGTCTGTGGCAGACTATCACAAAGGTGTGATGATATTATGAATCTAAATATGCCTCACTCTATTAACATAACTAAATAAACAGTTTTCCTCTGGTTACGTTACTACTCCACCTCCAGCTATTCAGTTAAACAATCTGTGCAGGATAAAAAGAACACTGTTGTTACCTCTCCTTCCAACCAAGGTGCAGGAAGAGAAGAGCAACCACCCACTCTTCTCAGCAGTCACACCCTCAGCCTCCCCCATCTCACACACACCTCACACAAGATGAGCATCATCTCATCTTTTTACTTAAATTTAAATAGAAGGTTCTGGATCCCAATGCTGTTCTGTCCGTATCCGACACCAATCTATTGCAGTGCAATACGCAGGCTGCTCTATTTAACCAACAGACAGAATATCATACCAGTTTTGTGAAGCAGACTGGACAATATAGTACGTCCAGAGAGAGACGTGAACTGTCTTCAACACCTACAAGGGATCACTTGACACAACCTCTATTTCAATGTGTCCCCAGAGTTGGAGTGACAACAGAGAAAGAGAGAGAGAAATATGTCAAGACCTCCCGAAGATGAGGGACAGATACTTTTAGCAGTAGAGAGACAAGAGAACAGTGGCTAAAGAGGAGGGACAGATACTCTTAGCGGTAGAGAGACAAGAGAACAGTGGCTAAACAGGAGGGACAGATACTCTTAGCAGTACAGAGACAAGAGAACAGTGGCTAAAGAGGATGGACAGATACTCTGCACAGTAGAGAGACAAGAGAACAGTGGCTAAAGAAGAGGGACAGATACTCTTAGCAGTAGAGAGACAAGAGAACAGTGGCTAAAGAGGAGGGACAGATACTCTTAGCAGTAGAGAGACAAGACAACAGTGGCTAAAGAGGAGGGACAGATACTCTTAGCAGTAGAGAGACAAGAGAACAGTGGCTAAAGAGGAGGGACAGATATTCTTAGCAGTAGAGAGACAAGAGAACAGTGGCTAAAGAGGAGGGACAGATACTCTTAGCAGTAGAGAGACAAGAGAACAGTGGCTAAAGAGGAGGGACAGATATTCTTAGCAGTAGAGAGACAAGAGAACAGTGGCTAAAGAGGAGGGACAGATACTCTTAGCAGTAGAGAGACAAGAGAACAGTGGCTAAAGAGGAGGGACAGATACTCTTAGCAGTAGAGAGACAAGAGAACAGTGGCTAAAGAGGAGGGACAGATACTCTTAGCAGTAGAGAGACAAGAGAAGAGTGGCTAAAGAGGAGGGACAGATACTCTTAGCAGTAGAGAGACAAGAGAACAGTGGCTAAAGAGTAGGGACAGATATTCTTAGCAGTAGAGAAACAAGAGAACAGTGGCTAAAGAGGAGGGACAGATACTCTTAGCAGTAGAGAGACAAGAGAACAGTGGCTAAAGAGGAGGGACAGATACTCTTAGCAGTAGAGAGACAAGAGAACAGTGGCTAAAGAGGAGGGACAGATACTCTTAGCAGTACAGAGACAAGAGAACAGTGGCTAAAGAGGAGGGACAGATACTCTTAGCAGTAGAGAGACAAGAGAACAGTGGCTAAAGAGGAGGGACAGATACTCTTAGCAGGAGAGACAAGAGAACAGTGGCTAAAGAGGGACAGATACTCTTAGCAGTAGAGAGACAAGAGAACAGTGGCTAAAGAGGAGGGACAGATACTCTTAGCAGTAGAGAGACAAGAGAACAGTGGCTAAAGAGGAGGGACAGATACTCTTAGCAGTAGAGAGACATGAGAACAGTGGCTAAAGAGGGACAGATACTCTTAGCAGTAGAGAGACAAGAGAACAGTGGCTAAAGAGGAGGGACAGATACTCTTAGCAGTAGAGAGACAAGAGAACAGTGGCTAAAGAGGAGGGACAGATACTCTTAGCAGTAGAGAGACAAGAGAACTGTGGCTAAAGAGGAGGGACAGATACTCTTAGCAGTAGAGAGACAAGAGAACAGTGGCTAAAGAGGAGGGACAGATACTCTTAGCAGTAGAGAGACAAGAGAACAGTCGCTAAAGAGGAGGGACAGATACTCTTAGCAGTAGAGAGACAAGAGAACAGTGGCTAAAGAGGAGGGACAGATACTCTTAGCAGTAGAGAGACAAGAGAACAGTGGCTAAAGAGGAGGGACAGATACTCTTAGCAGTAGAGAGACAAGAGAACTGTGGCTAAAGAGGAGGGACAGATACTCTTAGCAGTAGAGAGACAAGAGAACAGTGGCTAAAGAGGAGGGACAGATACTCTTAGCACTAGAGAGACAAGAGAACAGTGGCTAAAGAGGAGGGACAGATATTCTTAGAGAGACAAGAGAACAGTAGAGAGACAAGAGAACAGTGGCTAAAGAGGAGGGACAGATACTCTTAGCAGTAGAGAGACAAGAGAACAGTGGCTAAAGAGGAGGGACAGATACTCTTAGCAGTAGAGAGACAAGAGAACAGTGGCTAAAGAGGAGGGACAGATACTCTTAGCAGTAGAGAGACAAGAGAACTGTGGCTAAAGAGGAGGGACAGATACTCTTAGCAGTAGAGAGACAAGAGAACAGTGGCTAAAGAGGAGGGACAAATACTCTTAAGAGTACAGAGACAAGAGAACTGTGGCTAAAGAGGAGGGACAGATACTCTTAGCAGTAGAGAGACAAGAGAACAGTGGCTAAAGAGGAGGGAGATACTCTTAGCAGTAGAGAGACAAGAGAACAGTGGCTAAAGAGGAGGGACAGCAGTAGAGAGACAAGAGAACAGTGGCTAAAGAGGAGGGACAGATACTCTTAGCAGAGACAAGAGAACAGTGGCTAAAGAGGAGGGACAGATACTCTTAGCAGTAGAGAGACAAGAGAACAGTGGCTAAAGAGGAGGGACAGATACTCTTAGCAGTAGAGAGACAAGAGAACAGTGGCTAAAGAGGAGGGACAGATACAGTCTTAGCAGTAGAGAGACAAGAGAACAGTGGCTAAAGAGGAGGGACAGATACTCTTAGCAGTAGAGAGACAAGAGAACAGTGGCTAAAGAGGAGGGACAGATACTCTTAGCAGTAGAGAGACAAGAGAACAGTGGCTAAAGAGGAGGGACAGATACTCTTAGCAGTAGAGAGACAAGAGAACAGTGGCTAAAGAGGAGGGACAGATACTCTTAGCAGTAGAGAGACAAGAGAACAGTGGCTAAAGAGGAGGGACAGATACTCTTAGCAGTAGAGAGACAAGAGAACAGTGGCTAAAGAGGAGGGACAGATACTCTTAGCAGTAGAGAGACAAGAGAACAGTGGCTAAAGAGGAGGGACAGATACTCTTAGCAGTAGAGAGACAAGAGAACAGTGGCTAAAGAGGAGGGACAGATACTCTTAGCAGTAGAGAGACAAGAGAACAGTGGCTAAAGAGGAGGGACAGATACTCTTAGCAGTAGAGAGACAAGAGAACAGTGGCTAAAGAGGAGGGACAGATACTCTTAGCAGTAGAGAGACAAGAGAACAGTGGCTAAAGAGGAGGGACAGATACTAGCAGTAGAGAGACAAGAGAACAGTAGGGACAGATACTCTTAGCAGAGAGACAAGAGAACAGTGGCTAAAGAGGAGGGACAGATACTCTTAGCAGTAGAGAGACAAGAGAACAGTGGCTAAAGAGGAGGGACAGATACTCTTAGCAGCTAGAGAGACAGTAGAGAGACAAGAGAACAGTGGCTAAAGAGGAGGGACAGATACTCTTAGCAGTAGAGAGACAAGAGAACAGTGGCTAAAAGGAGGGACAGATACTCTTAGCAGTAGAGAGACAAGAGAACAGGAGGGACAGATACTCTTAGCAGTAGAGAGACAAGAGAACAGTGGCTAAAGAGGAGGGACAGATACTCTTAGCAGTAGAGAGACAAGAGAACAGTGGCTAAAGAGGAGGGACAGATACTCTTAGCAGTAAAGAGTGGGAGGGACAGATACTCTTAGCAGTAGAGAGACAAGAGAACAGTGGCTAAAGAGGAGGGACAGATACTCTTAGCAGTAGAGAGACAAGAGAACAGTGGCTAAAGAGGAGGGACAGATACTCTTAGCAGTAGAGAGACAAGAGAACAGTGGCTAAAGAGGAGGGACAGATACTCTTAGCAGTAGAGAGACAAGAGAACAGTGGCTAAAGAGGAGGGACAGATACTCTTAGCAGTAGAGAGACAAGAGAACTGTGGCTAAAGAGGAGGGACAGATACTCTTAGCAGTAGAGAGACAAGAGAACAGTGGCTAAAGAGGAGGGACAGATACTCTTAGCACTAGAGAGACAAGAGAACAGTGGCTAAAGAGGAGGGACAGATATTCTTAGCAGTAGAGAGACAAGAGAACAGTGGCTAAAGAGGAGGGACAGATACTCTTAGCAGTAGAGAGACAAGAGAACAGTGGCTAAAGAGGAGGGACAGATACTCTTAGCAGTAGAGAGACAAGAGAACAGTGGCTAAAGAGGAGGGACAGATACTCTTAGCAGTAGAGAGACAAGAGAACAGTGGCTAAAGAGGAGGGACAGATACTCTTAGCAGTAGAGAGACAAGAGAACAGTGGCTAAAGAGGAGGGACAAATACTCTTAAGAGTACAGAGACAAGAGAACTGTGGCTAAAGAGGAGGGACAGATACTCTTAGCAGTAGAGAGACAAGAGAACAGTGGCTAAAGAGGAGGGACAGATACTCTTAGCAGTAGAGAGACAAGAGAACAGTGGCTAAAGAGGAGGGACAGATACTCTTAGCAGTAGAGAGACAAGAGAACTGTGGCTAAAGAGGAGGGACAGATACTCTTAGCAGTAGAGAGACAAGAGAACAGTGGCTAAAGAGGAGGGACAGATACTCTTAGCACTAGAGAGACAAGAGAACAGTGGCTAAAGAGGAGGGACAGATATTCTTAGCAGTAGAGAGACAAGAGAACAGTGGCTAAAGAGGAGGGACAGATACTCTTAGCAGTAGAGAGACAAGAGAACAGTGGCTAAAGAGGAGGGACAGATACTCTTAGCAGTAGAGAGACAAGAGAACAGTGGCTAAAGAGGAGGGACAGATACTCTTAGCAGTAGAGAGACAAGAGAACTGTGGCTAAAGAGGAGGGACAGATACTCTTAGCAGTAGAGAGACAAGAGAACAGTGGCTAAAGAGGAGGGACAAATACTCTTAGCAGTAGAGAGACAAGAGAACAGTGGCTAAAGAGGAGGGACAGATACTCTTAGCAGGAGAGACAAGAGAACAGTGGCTAAAGAGGGACAGATACTCTTAGCAGTAGAGAGACAAGAGAACAGTGGCTAAAGAGGAGGGACAGATACTCTTAGCAGTAGAGAGACAAGAGAACAGTGGCTAAAGAGGAGGGACAGATACTCTTAGCAGTAGAGAGACATGAGAACAGTGGCTAAAGAGGGACAGATACTCTTAGCAGTAGAGAGACAAGAGAACAGTGGCTAAAGAGGAGGGACAGATACTCTTAGCAGTAGAGAGACAAGAGAACAGTGGCTAAAGAGGAGGGACAGATACTCTTAGCAGTAGAGAGACAAGAGAACTGTGGCTAAAGAGGAGGGACAGATACTCTTAGCAGTAGAGAGACAAGAGAACAGTGGCTAAAGAGGAGGGACAGATACTCTTAGCAGTAGAGAGACAAGAGAACAGTCGCTAAAGAGGAGGGACAGATACTCTTAGCAGTAGAGAGACAAGAGAACAGTGGCTAAAGAGGAGGGACAGATACTCTTAGCAGTAGAGAGACAAGAGAACAGTGGCTAAAGAGGAGGGACAGATACTCTTAGCAGTAGAGAGACAAGAGAACTGTGGCTAAAGAGGAGGGACAGATACTCTTAGCAGTAGAGAGACAAGAGAACAGTGGCTAAAGAGGAGGGACAGATACTCTTAGCACTAGAGAGACAAGAGAACAGTGGCTAAAGAGGAGGGACAGATATTCTTAGCAGTAGAGAGACAAGAGAACAGTGGCTAAAGAGGAGGGACAGATACTCTTAGCACTAGAGAGACAAGAGAACAGTGGCTAAAGAGGAGGGACAGATATTCTTAGCAGTAGAGAGACAAGAGAACAGTGGCTAAAGAGGAGGGACAGATACTCTTAGCAGTAGAGAGACAAGAGAACAGTGGCTAAAGAGGAGGGACAGATACTCTTAGCAGTAGAGAGACAAGAGAACAGTGGCTAAAGAGGAGGGACAGATACTCTTAGCAGTAGAGAGACAAGAGAACTGTGGCTAAAGAGGAGGGACAGATACTCTTAGCAGTAGAGAGACAAGAGAACAGTGGCTAAAGAGGAGGGACAGATACTCTTAAGAGTACAGAGACAAGAGAACTGTGGCTAAAGAGGAGGGACAGATACTCTTAGCAGTAGAGAGACAAGAGAACAGTGGCTAAAGAGGAGGGACAGATACTCTTAGCAGTAGAGAGACAAGAGAACAGTGGCTAAAGAGGAGGGACAGATACTCTTAGCAGTAGAGAGACAAGAGAACTGTGGCTAAAGAGGAGGGACAGATACTCTTAGCAGTAGAGAGACAAGAGAACAGTGGCTAAAGAGGAGGGACAGATACTCTTAGCACTAGAGAGACAAGAGAACAGTGGCTAAAGAGGAGGGACAGATATTCTTAGCAGTAGAGAGACAAGAGAACAGTGGCTAAAGAGGAGGGACAGATACTCTTAGCAGTAGAGAGACAAGAGAACAGTGGCTAAAGAGGAGGGACAGATACTCTTAGCAGTAGAGAGACAAGAGAACAGTGGCTAAAGAGGAGGGACAGATACTCTTAGCAGTAGAGAGACAAGAGAACTGTGGCTAAAGAGGAGGGACAGATACTCTTAGCAGTAGAGAGACAAGAGAACAGTGGCTAAAGAGGAGGGACAAATACTCTTAAGAGTACAGAGACAAGAGAACTGTGGCTAAAGAGGAGGGACAGATACTCTTAGCAGTAGAGAGACAAGAGAACAGTGGCAAAAGAGGAGGGACAGATACTCTTAGCAGTAGAGAGACAAGAGAACAGTGGCTAAAGAGGAGGGACAGATACTCTTAGCAGTAGAGAGACAAGAGAACAGTGGCTAAAGAGGAGGGACAGATACTCTTAGCAGTAGAGAGACAAGAGAACAGTGGCTAAAGAGGAGGGACAGATACTCTTAGCAGTAGAGAGACAAGAGAACAGTGGCTAAAGAGGAGGGACAGATACTCTTAGCAGTAGAGAGACAAGAGAACAGTGGCTAAAGAGGAGGGACAGATACTCTTAGCAGTAGAGAGACAAGAGAACTGTGGCTAAAGAGGAGGGACAGATACTCTTAGCAGTAGAGAGACAAGAGAACAGTGGCTAAAGAGGAGGGACAGATACTCTTAGCAGTAGAGAGACAAGAGAACAGTGGCTAAAGAGGAGGGACAGATACTCTTAGCAGTAGAGAGACAAGAGAACAGTGGCTAAAGAGGAGGGACAGATACTCTTAGCAGTAGAGAGACAAGAGAACAGTGGCTAAAGAGGAGGGACAGATACTCTTAGCAGGAGAGACAAGAGAACAGTGGCTAAAGAGGAGGGACAGATACTCTTAGCAGTAGAGAGACCAGAGAACAGTGGCTAAAGAGGAGGGACAGATACTCTTAGCAGTAGAGAGACAAGAGAACAGTGGCTAAAGAGGAGGGACAGATACTCTTAGCAGTAGAGAGACAAGAGAACAGTGGCTAAAGAGGAGGGACAGATACTCTTAGCAGTAGAGAGACAAGAGAACAGTGGCTAAAGAGGAGGGACAGATACTCTTAGCAGTAGAGAGACAAGAGAACAGTGGCTAAAGAGGAGGGACAGATACTCTTAGCAGTAGAGAGACAGGAGAACAGTGGCTAAAGAGGAGGGACAGATACTCTTAGCAGTAGAGAGACAAGAGAACAGTGGCTAAAGAGGAGGGACAGATACTCTTAGCAGTAGAGAGACAAGAGAACAGTGGCTAAAGAGGAGGGACAGATACTCTTAGCAGTAGAGAGACAAGAGAACTGTGGCTAAAGAGGAGGGACAGATACTCTTAGCAGTAGAGAGACAAGAGAACAGTGGCTAAAGAGGAGGGACAGATACTCTTAGCTGTAGAGAGACAAGAGAACAGTGGCTAAAGAGGAGGGACAGATACTCTTAGCAGTAGAGAGACAAGAGAACAGTGGCTAAAGAGGAGGGACAGATACTCTTAGCAGGAGAGACAAGAGAACAGTGGCTAAAGAGAAACAGATACTCTTAGCAGTAGAGAGACAAGAGAACAGTGGCTAAAGAGGAGGGACAGATACTCTTAGCAGGAGAGACAAGAGAACAGTGGCTAAAGAGGGACAGATACTCTTAGCAGTAGAGAGACAAGAGAACAGTGGCTAAAGAGGAGGGACAGATACTCTTAGCAGTAGAGAGACAAGAGAACAGTGGCTAAAGAGGAGGGACAGATACTCTTAGCAGTAGAGAGACATGAGAACAGTGGCTAAAGAGGGACAGATACTCTTAGCAGTAGAGAGACAAGAGAACAGTGGCTAAAGAGGACGGACAGATACTCTTAGCAGTAGAGAGACAAGAGAACAGTGGCTAAAGAGGAGGGACAGATACTCTTAGCAGTAGAGAGACAAGAGAACTGTGGCTAAAGAGGAGGGACAGATACTCTTAGCAGTAGAGAGACAAGAGAACAGTGGCTAAAGAGGAGGGACAGATACTCTTAGCAGTAGAGAGACAAGAGAACAGTGGCTAAAGAGGAGGGACAGATACTCTTAGCAGTAGAGAGACAAGAGAACAGTGGCTAAAGAGGAGGGACAGATACTCTTAGCAGTAGAGAGACAAGAGAACAGTGGCTAAAGAGGAGGGACAGATACTCTTAGCAGTAGAGAGACAAGAGAACTGTGGCTAAAGAGGAGGGACAGATACTCTTAGCAGTAGAGAGACAAGAGAACAGTGGCTAAAGAGGAGGGACAGATACTCTTAGCACTAGAGAGACAAGAGAACAGTGGCTAAAGAGGAGGGACAAATATTCTTAGCAGTAGAGAGACAAGAGAACAGTGGCTAAAGAGTAGGGACAGATACTCTTAGCAGTAGAGAGACAAGAGAACAGTGGCTAACGAGGAGGGACAGATACTCTTAGCAGTAGAGAGACAAGAGAACAGTGGCTAAAGAGGAGGGACAGATACTCTTAGCAGTAGAGAGACAAGAGAACAGTGGCTAAAGAGGAGGGACAGATACTCTTAGCAGTAGAGAGACAAGAGAAGAGTGGCAAAGAGGAGGGACAGATACTCTTAGCAGTACAGAGACAAGAGAACAGTGGCTAAAGAGGAGGGACAGATACTCTTAGCAGTACAGAGACAAGAGAACTGTGGCTAAAGAGGAGGGACAGATACTCTTAGCAGTAGAGAGACAAGAGAACAGTGGCTAAAGAGGAGGGACAGATACTCTTAGCAGTAGAGAGACAAGAGAACAGTGGCTAAAGAGGAGGGTCAGATACTCTTAGCAGTAGAGAGACAAGAGAACAGTGGCTAAAGAGGAGGGACAGATACTCTTAGCAGTAGAGAGACAAGAGAACAGTGGCTAAAGAGGAGGGACAGATACTCTTAGCAGTAGAGAGACAAGAGAACAGTGGCTAAAGAGGAGGGACAGATACTCTTAGCAGTAGAGAGACAAGAGAACTGTGGCTAAAGAGGAGGGACAGATACTCTTAGCAGTAGAGAGACAAGAGAACAGTGGCTAAAGAGGAGGGACAGATACTCTTAGCAGTAGAGAGACAAGAGAACAGTGGCTAAAGAGGAGGGACAGATACTCTTAGCAGTAGAGAGACAAGAGAACAGTGGCTAAAGAGGAGGGACAGATACTCTTAGCAGTAGAGAGACCAGAGAACAGTGGCTAAAGAGGAGGGACAGATACTCTTAGCAGTAGAGAGACAAGATAACAGTGGCTAAAGAGGAGGGACAGATACTCTTAGCTGTAGAGAGACAAGAGAACAGTGGCTAAAGAGGAGGGACAGATACTCTTAGCAGTAGAGAGACAAGAGAACAGTGGCTAAAGAGGAGGGACAGATACTCTTAGCAGTAGAGAGACAAGAGAACTGTGGCTAAAGAGGAGGGACAGATACTCTTAGCAGTAGAGAGACAAGAGAACAGTGGCTAAAGAGGAGGGACAGATACTCTTAGCAGTAGAGAGACCAGAGAACAGTGGCTAAAGAGGAGGGACAGATACTCTTAGCAGTAGAGAGACAAGAGAACAGTGGCTAAAGAGGAGGGACAGATACTCTTAGCAGTAGAGAGACAAGAGAAGAGTGGCTAAAGAGGAGGGACAGATACTCTTAGCAGTACAGAGACAAGAGAACAGTGGCTAAAGAGGAGGGACAGATACTCTTAGCAGTACAGAGACAAGAGAACTGTGGCTAAAGAGGAGGGACAGATACTCTTAGCAGTAGAGAGACAAGAGAACAGTGGCTAAAGAGGAGGGACAGATACTCTTAGCAGTAGAGAGACAAGAGAACAGTGGCTAAAGAGGAGGGTCAGATACTCTTAGCAGTAGAGAGACAAGAGAACAGTGGCTAAAGAGGAGGGACAGATACTCTTAGCAGTAGAGAGACAAGAGAACAGTGGCTAAAGAGGAGGGACAGATACTCTTAGCAGTAGAGAGACAAGAGAACAGTGGCTAAAGAGGAGGGACAGATACTCTTAGCAGTAGAGAGACAAGAGAACTGTGGCTAAAGAGGAGGGACAGATACTCTTAGCAGTAGAGAGACAAGAGAACAGTGGCTAAAGAGGAGGGACAGATACTCTTAGCAGTAGAGAGACAAGAGAACAGTGGCTAAAGAGGAGGGACAGATACTCTTAGCAGTAGAGAGACAAGAGAACAGTGGCTAAAGAGGAGGGACAGATACTCTTAGCAGTAGAGAGACCAGAGAACAGTGGCTAAAGAGGAGGGACAGATACTCTTAGCAGTAGAGAGACAAGATAACAGTGGCTAAAGAGGAGGGACAGATACTCTTAGCTGTAGAGAGACAAGAGAACAGTGGCTAAAGAGGAGGGACAGATACTCTTAGCAGTAGAGAGACAAGAGAACAGTGGCTAAAGAGGAGGGACAGATACTCTTAGCAGTAGAGAGACAAGAGAACTGTGGCTAAAGAGGAGGGACAGATACTCTTAGCAGTAGAGAGACAAGAGAACAGTGGCTAAAGAGGAGGGACAGATACTCTTAGCAGTAGAGAGACCAGAGAACAGTGGCTAAAGAGGAGGGACAGATACTCTTAGCAGTAGAGAGACAAGAGAACAGTGGCTAAAGAGGAGGGACAGATACTCTTAGCAGTAGAGAGACCAGAGAACAGTGGCTAAAGAGGAGGGACAGATACTCTTAGCAGTAGAGAGACAAGAGAACAGTGGCTAAAGAGGAGGGACAGATACTCTTAGCAGTAGAGAGACAGGAGAACAGTGGCTAAAGAGGAGGGACAGATACTCTTAGCAGTAGAGAGACAAGAGAACTGTGGCTAAAGAGGAGGGACAGATACTCTTAGCAGTAGAGAGACAAGAGAACAGTGGCTAAAGAGGAGGGACAGATACTCTTAGCACTAGAGAGTCAAGAGAACAGTGGCTAAAGAGGAGGGACAGATATTCTTAGCAGTAGAGAGACAAGAGAACAGTGGCTAAAGAGGAGGGACAGATACTCTTAGCAGTAGAGAGACAAGAGAACTGTGGCTAAAGAGGAGGGACAGATACTCTTAGCAGTAGAGAGACAAGAGAACAGTGGCTAAAGAGGAGGGACAGATACTCTTAGCAGTAGAGAGACAAGAGAACAGTGGCTAAAGAGGAGGGACAGATACTCTTAGCAGTAGAGAGACAAGAGAACAGTGGCTAAAGAGGAGGGACAGATACTCTTAGCAGTAGAGAGACAAGAGAACTGTGGCTAAAGAGGAGGGACAGATACTCTTAGCAGTAGAGAGACAAGAGAACAGTGGCTAAAGAGGAGGGACAGATACTCTTAGCACTAGAGAGACAAGAGAACAGTGGCTAAAGAGGAGGGACAGATATTCTTAGCAGTAGAGAGACAAGAGAACAGTGGCTAAAGAGTAGGGACAGATACTCTTAGCAGTAGAGAGACAAGAGAACAGTGGCTAACGAGGAGGGACAGACACTCTTAGCAGTAGAGAGACAAGAGAACAGTGGCTAAAGAGGAGGGACAGATACTCTTAGCAGTAGAGAGACAAGAGAACAGTGGCTAAAGAGGAGGGACAGATACTCTTAGCAGTAGAGAGACAAGAGAAGAGTGGCTAAAGAGGAGGGACAGATACTCTTAGCAGTACAGAGACAAGAGAACAGTGGCTAAAGAGGAGGGACAGATACTCTTAGCAGTACAGAGACAAGAGAACTGTGGCTAAAGAGGAGGGACAGATACTCTTAGCAGTAGAGAGACAAGAGAACAGTGGCTAAAGAGGAGGGACAGATACTCTTAGCAGTAGAGAGACAAGAGAACAGTGGCTAAAGAGGAGGGACAGATACTCTTAGCAGTAGAGAGACAAGAGAACAGTGGCTAAAGAGGAGGGACAGATACTCTTAGCAGTAGAGAGACAAGAGAACAGTGGCTAAAGAGGAGGGACAGATACTCTTAGCAGTAGAGAGACAAGAGAACAGTGGCTAAAGAGGAGGGACAGATACTCTTAGCAGTAGAGAGACAAGAGAACTGTGGCTAAAGAGGAGGGACAGATACTCTTAGCAGTAGAGAGACAAGAGAACAGTGGCTAAAGAGGAGGGACAGATACTCTTAGCAGTAGAGAGACAAGAGAACAGTGGCTAAAGAGGAGGGACAGATACTCTTAGCAGTAGAGAGACAAGAGAACAGTGGCTAAAGAGGAGGGACAGATACTCTTAGCAGTAGAGAGACCAGAGAACAGTGGCTAAAGAGGAGGGACAGATACTCTTAGCAGTAGAGAGACAAGATAACAGTGGCTAAAGAGGAGGGACAGATACTCTTAGCTGTAGAGAGACAAGAGAACAGTGGCTAAAGAGGAGGGACAGATACTCTTAGCAGTAGAGAGACAAGAGAACAGTGGCTAAAGAGGAGGGACAGATACTCTTAGCAGTAGAGAGACAAGAGAACTGTGGCTAAAGAGGAGGGACAGATACTCTTAGCAGTAGAGAGACAAGAGAACAGTGGCTAAAGAGGAGGGACAGATACTCTTAGCAGTAGAGAGACCAGAGAACAGTTGCTAAAGAGGAGGGACAGATACTCTTAGCAGTAGAGAGACAAGAGAACAGTGGCTAAAGAGGAGGGACAGATACTCTTAGCAGTAGAGAGACCAGAGAACAGTGGCTAAAGAGGAGGGACAGATGCTCTTAGCAGTAGAGAGACAAGAGAACAGTGGCTAAAGAGGAGGGACAGATACTCTTAGCAGTAGAGAGACAGGAGAACAGTGGCTAAAGAGGAGGGACAGATACTCTTAGCAGTAGAGAGACAAGAGAACTGTGGCTAAAGAGGAGGGACAGATACTCTTAGCAGTAGAGAGACAAGAGAACAGTGGCTAAAGAGGAGGGACAGATACTCTTAGCACTAGAGAGACAAGAGAACAGTGGCTAAAGAGGAGGGACAGATATTCTTAGCAGTAGAGAGACAAGAGAACAGTGGCTAAAGAGGAGGGACAGATACTCTTAGCAGTAGAGAGACAAGAGAACTGTGGCTAAAGAGGAGGGACAGATACTCTTAGCAGTAGAGAGACAAGAGAACAGTGGCTAAAGAGGAGGGACAGATACTCTTAGCAGTAGAGAGACAAGAGAACAGTGGCTAAAGAGGAGGGACAGATACTCTTAGCAGTAGAGAGACAAGAGAACAGTGGCTAAAGAGGAGGGACAGATACTCTTAGCAGTAGAGAGACCAGAGAACAGTGGCTAAAGAGGAGGGACAGATACTCTTAGCAGTAGAGAGACAAGAGAACAGTGGCTAAAGAGGAGGGACAGATATTCTTAGCAGTAGAGAGACAAGAGAACAGTGGCTAAAGAGGAGGGACAGATACTCTTAGCAGTAGAGAGACAAGAGAACTGTGGCTAAAGAGGAGGGACAGATACTCTTAGCAGTAGAGAGACAAGAGAACAGTGGCTAAAGAGGAGGGACAGATACTCTTAGCAGTAGAGAGACAAGAGAACAGTGGCTAAAGAGGAGGGACAGATACTCTTAGCAGTAGAGAGACAAGAGAACAGTGGCTAAAGAGGAGGGACAGATACTCTTAGCAGTAGAGAGACAAGAGAACAGTGGCTAAAGAGGAGGGACAGATACTCTTAGCAGTAGAGAGACAAGAGAACTGTGGCTAAAGAGGAGGGACAGATACTCTTAGCAGTAGAGAGACAAGAGAACAGTGGCTAAAGAGGAGGGACAGATACTCTTAGCAGTAGAGAGACAAGAGAACAGTGGCTAAAGAGGAGGGACAGATACTCTTAGCAGTAGAGAGACAAGAGAACAGTGGCTAAAGAGGAGGGACAGATACTCTTAGCAGTAGAGAGACAAGAGAACAGTGGCTAAAGAGGAGGGACAGATACTCTTAGCAGTAGAGAGACAAGAGAACAGTGGCTAAAGAGGAGGGACAGATACTCTTAGCAGTAGAGAGACCAGAGAACAGTGGCTAAAGAGGAGGGACAGATACTCTTAGCAGTAGAGAGACAAGAGAACAGTGGCTAAAGAGGAGGGACAGATACTCTTAGCAGTAGAGAGACAAGAGAACAGTGGCTAAAGAGGAGGGACAGATACTCTTAGCAGTAGAGAGACAAGAGAACAGTGGCTAAAGAGGAGGGACAGATACTCTTAGCTGTAGAGAGACAAGAGAACAGTGGCTAAATAGGAGGGACAGATACTCTTAGCAGTAGAGAGACAAGAGAACAGTGGCTAAAGAGGAGGGACAGATATTCTTAGCAGTAGAGAGACAAGAGAACAGTGGCTAAAGAGGAGGGACAGATACTCTTAGCAGTAGAGAGACAAGAGAACAGTGGCTAAAGAGGAGGGACAGATACTCTTAGCAGTAGAGAGACAAGAGAACAGTGGCTAAAGAGGAGGGACAGATACTCTTAGCAGTAGAGAGACAAGAGAACAGTGGCTAAAGAGGAGGGACAGATACTCTTAGCTGTAGAGAGACAAGAGAACAGTGGCTAAATAGGAGGGACAGATACTCTTAGCAGTAGAGAGACAAGAGAACAGTGGCTAAAGAGGAGGGACAGATATTCTTAGCAGTAGAGAGACAAGAGAACAGTGGCTAAAGAGGAGGGACAGATACTCTTAGCAGTAGAGAGACAAGAGAACAGTGGCTAAAGAGGAGGGACAGATACTCTTAGCAGTAGAGAGACAAGAGAAGAGTGGCTAAAGAGGAGGGACAGATACTCTTAGCAGTACAGAGACAAGAGAACAGTGGCTAAAGAGGAGGGACAGATACTCTTAGCAGTACAGAGACAAGAGAACTGTGGCTAAAGAGGAGGGACAGATACTCTTAGCAGTAGAGAGACAAGAGAACAGTGGCTAAAGAGGAGGGACAGATATTCTTAGCAGTAGAGAGACAAGAGAACAGTGGCTAAAGAGGAGGGACAGATACTCTTAGCAGTAGAGAGACAAGAGAACAGTGGCTAAAGAGGAGGGACAGATACTCTTAGCAGTAGAGAGACAAGAGAACAGTGGCTAAAGAGGAGGGACAGATACTCTTAGCAGTAGAGAGACAAGAGAACAGTGGCTAAAGAGGAGGGACAGATACTCTTAGCAGTAGAGAGACAAGAGAACTGTGGCTAAAGAGGAGGGACAGATACTCTTAGCAGTAGAGAGACAAGAGAACAGTGGCTAAAGAGGAGGGACAGATACTCTTAGCAGTAGAGAGACAAGAGAACAGTGGCTAAAGAGGAGGGACAGATACTCTTAGCAGTAGAGAGACAAGAGAACAGTGGCTAAAGAGGAGGGACAGATACTCTTAGCAGTAGAGAGACCAGAGAACAGTGGCTAAAGAGGAGGGACAGATACTCTTAGCAGTAGAGAGACAAGATAACAGTGGCTAAAGAGGAGGGACAGATACTCTTAGCTGTAGAGAGACAAGAGAACAGTGGCTAAAGAGGAGGGACAGATACTCTTAGCAGTAGAGAGACAAGAGAACAGTGGCTAAAGAGGAGGGACAGATATTCTTAGCAGTAGAGAGACAAGAGAACAGTGGCTAAAGAGGAGGGACAGATACTCTTAGCAGTAGAGAGACAAGAGAACAGTGGCTAAAGAGGAGGGACAGATACTCTTAGCAGTAGAGAGACAAGAGAAGAGTGGCTAAAGAGGAGGGACAGATACTCTTAGCAGTACAGAGACAAGAGAACAGTGGCTAAAGAGGAGGGACAGATACTCTTAGCAGTACAGAGACAAGAGAACTGTGGCTAAAGAGGAGGGACAGATACTCTTAGCAGTAGAGAGACAAGAGAACAGTGGCTAAAGAGGAGGGACAGATATTCTTAGCAGTAGAGAGACAAGAGAACAGTGGCTAAAGAGGAGGGACAGATACTCTTAGCAGTAGAGAGACAAGAGAACAGTGGCTAAAGAGGAGGGACAGATACTCTTAGCAGTAGAGAGACAAGAGAACAGTGGCTAAAGAGGAGGGACAGATACTCTTAGCAGTAGAGAGACAAGAGAACAGTGGCTAAAGAGGAGGGACAGATACTCTTAGCAGTAGAGAGACAAGAGAACTGTGGCTAAAGAGGAGGGACAGATACTCTTAGCAGTAGAGAGACAAGAGAACAGTGGCTAAAGAGGAGGGACAGATACTCTTAGCTGTAGAGAGACAAGAGAACAGTGGCTAAAGAGGAGGGACAGATACTCTTAGCAGTAGAGAGACAAGAGAACAGTGGCTAAAGAGGAGGGACAGATACTCTTAGCAGTAGAGAGACATGAGAACAGTGGCTAAAGAGGAGGGACAGATACTCTTAGCAGTAGAGAGACAAGAGAACAGTGGCTAAAGAGGAGGGACAGATATTCTTAGCAGTAGAGAGACAAGAGAACAGTGGCTAAAGAGGAGGGACAGATACTCTTAGCAGTAGAGAGACAAGAGAACAGTGGCTAAAGAGGAGGGACAGATACTCTTAGCAGTAGAGAGACAAGAGAACAGTGGCTAAAGAGGAGGGACAGATACTCTTAGCAGTAGAGAGACAAGAGAACAGTGGCTAAAGAGGAGGGACAGATACTCTTAGCAGTAGAGAGACAAGAGAACAGTGGCTAAAGAGGAGGGACAGATACTCTTAGCAGTAGAGAGACAAGAGAACAGTGGCTAAAGAGGAGGGACAGATACTCTTAGCAGTAGAGAGACAAGAGAACTGTGGCTAAAGAGGAGGGACAGATACTCTTAGCAGTAGAGAGACAAGAGAACAGTGGCTAAAGAGGAGGGACAGATACTCTTAGCAGTAGAGAGACCAGAGAACAGTGGCTAAAGAGGAGGGACAGATACTCTTAGCAGTAGAGTGACAAGATAACAGTGGCTAAAGAGGAGGGACAGATACTCTTAGCTGTAGAGAGACAAGAGAACAGTGGCTAAAGAGGAGGGACAGATACTCTTAGCAGTAGAGAGACAAGAGAACAGTGGCTAAAGAGGAGGGACAGATATTCTTAGCAGTAGAGAGACAAGAGAACAGTGGCTAAAGAGGAGGGACAGATACTCTTAGCAGTAGAGAGACAAGAGAACAGTGGCTAAAGAGGAGGGAGGGGGAGTTACACTGGGGACTCTCTGTCTCTCAATGATGTACAATTACTCATTTTGTATACACAACTATTACACAAAAACAGAGCTCACTTGCACCCCTATGAAATGTCTCTTACAAAACAGTCAGACTGTCTGACACTACAGTACATGAGGTGCTTCTGAGAAAAAGAATGAGTAAGATTTCTGGTCACACCCATGTAGATAGGCAGCAGGGAGCTGGCATTTGAATTGTGAAGCTGAAGGCTACTTTGGAAATCACCCAAATGTATTTACATAATCTCAGAGCATTCCCAGGTTACAGTTTGATCCATACCTTCATCATGTCCACTGTTAGGGGCTGATGAGTCTGAAGGGAACATAGACTGGTATTAGGATACTAAACCACATGGTTTAAGTCTGAAAGCTGTTGTTGAGAGACTATGGGAGTGTTTGGTATTAGATGAGAAACGTATGGAGGGTGTTGGGGAGAAAGAGAATTGCTTGGCCAGATGTTTGGATCATGGAAACAAGGCTGAATTCCTTTCAATGTGAAGTGTCATCTTCCTTTTATCTCTGATATGACTTGAATAAAAGTTTCAAGTTAAAAGTTTCAATGTCACATGCACAAGAACAGTGAAATGCCTTTATTGGAAGCTCTTACCCCAACAATGCAGTAATCAATAATAATGTAATACTAAAAATAACAAGGTAGAACAAAAACACCAAGAAATTTAAAAAAAAGAACACGAAAAAGTAAGTAACCATACAGGGTCAGTTCCAGTACCATATCTGAAATAATCTGTCTGTAAACAATTGTTGGAAAAATGACTTGTGTCATGCACAAAGTTGATGTCCTAACCGACTTGCCAAAACTTTAGTTTGTTAACAAGAAATTTGTGGAGTGGTTTTAATGACTCCAACCTAAGTGTAGGTAAACCTCCGACTCCAACTGTAAGTATCAAAAGTAAAAGTATAAATAATTTTAAATTCCTTATATAAAGCAAACCAGACGACATCATTTTCCTTGTTGTTTATTCAAGGATAGCCAGGGGCTCTAACACCAAGACATCATTACAAAGGGAGCATGTGTTGAGTGAGTCCACCAGATCAGAGGCAGTAGGGATGACCAGGGATGTTCTCTTGATAAGTGTGTGAATTAGACCATTTTCTTGTCCTGCCAAGCATTCAAAATGTAACGAGTACTTTTGGGTGTCAGGGAAAATATATGGAGTAAAAAGTATATAATTTTCTTTAGGAATGTAGTGAAGTAAAAGTCGGCAAAAATATAAATACTAAAGTACAGATACACTAAAAACGAATTAAGTAGTATTTTTACTTAAGTAGTTTACACCACTGGTTAGGAGTTAGGTTGAAGAGTTAGGGTTAGCTAACATGCAAAGTAGTTAAAAAGTAGCAAGTATTTGCAAAGTTTCTAATTAGCTAAAGTTGTTCATGACAAGATTCGAACATGCAACCTTTGGGTTGCTAGACATTTGCATTATATGCCCGGCCCCTCTGATCTGGGTCAGGTCCCGATTGGTGGCCTCATGGCCTCTGGCCTGTGTGAAATACCAACCAGACCCGAAATTTGACATTTGTTTAGTTCCTAAACTAGAGGTCTTCTGGGAGCCGGAAATTAGACAGATCCAAAATGGACACGCTAACTTCCCACCCCAACTAACAGAATCTGCCCATTTTTGAAAATCAATACCCTACCCAAATTGGATCCGAGGTGGACCAGATTCGACCCGAAACATGTACAAGATGAGAGAGAGCCGGGTCCAAGTAGGGTTGGGTGTATATCTAACCCAAAATGATCTAAAAGATTAAAAGTGCAGCTTTATTGCTGTGTATGCCAGAAAAAAATGTATTTGACTTGATGTTTGAAGTTTTCTATCACTATAGGTGAATGTGTATTCTGAAATGTTTTCCTTTTTTTTGAGGATGATGATTGTAGAAAAGGCTCAAATTTTTCTTAAACTTTAGTTAAATGTACCTTTACTTGCACCTTTTTGTTAACTGTCCCTTTAATTGCAGGTGCCTCTGAGCCACAAATATGTGTAGAGATCGATTCGTATCAGTCCTCAAATGGCGCCGCTGACGTTATACAGCATTTTGGGCACTAGAGCTCTCAATACATCTCTACGCTCTGAGCGGCACACCTGCAACCAATTTTGTCTTTTAGTTCTGTGCCATACAATCCAAGCAGTTTTAAAGAACCTCTCTACCTTTATCTGTGCGTCCAATACTCGAATGTAAGTAATCCGAAATATTGTTTACAGTTGACTTCCTTTTTCATGCATGTATAGACTCTCATTTTACGATGCGCTGTAGGATGTTGAGTTACATCTTGATACGATTGAAAGGATCTTATTTATATATTTGTAAATGCTTTGGAGAGAATTCTAATTATAGTTCGAATACTTTAATATTGTTACTATATGTATGAGAAGGAATATTATGTTGGAAAATGTGCTGAAGCTAACGTTTTTATTTTTAGCACATAAGTCAATGGAATTAAATGGGCGATTTCAAAGGGCGAAAATAAATGGGAGCTCAAACTCTCTTAAACGCAACAAGTCTTTCTCCCTATACGTGTCCTCCAACCGGGACAGCTGCACGCGTATCAGCTCCTACCTCACCCAGGGCATTCAGAATAAGCAACCTGCCATAACCAGGTTATGTGATGATCACAGCAGTGCATAATAATGTGTCGGTAACTCTGCGTTAATTATTTAACTTATTTTTCAACGAAAGCCACGGGACAGAACGAGCGTATGACGAGTGAGTCACTCTGCTTTATGATGACAAATATCATACATGGCTCGAGTCATTCAACATTTGTCTTTCATAAACTCTCTTATTTAAAAACGAACATAACAATATTCTGCAGCAAATATAGGACGAATGAAAGTGAAATTAAAATGAGCAATATCAATATTTTCATCCTTCTCTCCTGCAACAAGTACACTACATGAACAAAAGTATGTGGACACCTGCTCCTTGAACATCTAATTCTAAACGCATTGATATGGAGTTGGTCCCCCCCCCTTTGCTGCTATAACATCCTCCACTCTTCTGGGAAGGCTTTCCGTTTGGCGGTTAGGTCTGGTTCACAGTCATCGGTTAGGCCTGGTTCAGTCAGCGTTCAAATTCATCCCAAAGGTGTTCGATGGGGTAAATGCCAGGATCTGTGCAGGCCAGTCAAGTTCTTCCACGCTGAACTCGACAAACCATTTCTGTATGGACCTGGCTTTGTGCACAGGGTCATTGTCACGCTGAAACAGGAAAGGGCCTTCCCCAAACTGTTGCCACAAAGTTGGAAGCACAAAATTGTCTAGAATGTATGCTGTAGGGATAAGATTTCTCTTCACTAGAACTAAGAGGCCTGGCTCAAACCATGAAAAACAGCCCCAGACCATTATTCCTCTTCCACCGAACTTTACATTTGGCACTATTCATTTGGGCAGATAGTGTTCTCCTGGCATCCGCCGAACCCAGATTACTCCGGATTGTCAGATGGTGACGTGTGATTCAACACTCTAGAGAACACGTTTCCAGAGTCCAATGGTGGCAAGCTTTACTCCACTCCAGCTGAAAGTTTGGCATTGCACATGGTGATCTTAGGCATTGCACATGGTGATCTTAGGCATTGCACATGGTGATCTTAGGCATTGCACATGGTGATCTTAGGCATTGCACATGGTGATCTTAGGCATTGCACATGGTGATCTTAGGCATTGCACATGGTGATCTTAGGCATTGCACATGGTGATCTTAGGCATTGCACATGGTGATCTTAGGCATTGCACATGGTGATCTTAGGCTTGTGTGCGTCTGCTCAGCCATGGAAACTAATTTCATGAAAATCCCAACAAACAGTACTTGTGCTGTTGTTGCTTCCAGTGGCAGTTTGGAACTCGGTGGTGAGTGTTGCAATTGAGGACAGCCAATTTGAAATGTATTATTTTAATATTTTTTACGCTCTTCAGCACTCGGCAGAACCTTTCTGTGCGCTTGTGCAGCCTACCACTTCGCGGTTGAGCTGTTGTTGCTCCTAGACTTTCCACTTCGCAATAACAGTACTTAGTTGACCGGGGCAGCAGGGCTGAAATTTAACTAACTGACTTGTTGGAAAGTTGCCATCCTATGACAGTGCTGCGTTGAAAGTCACTAAACTCTTCAGTACGGGTCAATGTTTGTCTATGGAGATTGCATTGCGGTGTGTGCGATTCTATACATCTGTCAGCAACTGGTGTGGCTGAAGTAGTCAAATACACTAAATGGCCTTCAAATTAGTGGATCTCCCTGGCATATTACAACATTTATGCAGCAGCATACAAGACATATTTTTGGACTCACCGTTGTGCTGTGGTCACTTGAACAGGAAGGTGGTGCTGCAGCCCTTGTGGGACAACAGTCATCAAAGTCTGGCATTCTCTAGATGAAGTCATGCTGGATTGATAACATGGCCAATGTATTCAACTTCTGGCCCATGGAGTTGCGTGTGAATGTTTATCCTTTTAAGCTTAGGAAAAGAGACCCTTCGGACAGATGTTTAAACCCAGACTTTAACCATACATCCTCTCCACCAATGACAGGCAGGGAAGCAACACGGTCATTTAGACACTGATTCGTTCCTAACCACTCACGGTTGAATTTCCCACTTCTGAATATCTTTGGCCGATGAACACCAATACATTGTATCTTTAATTTGTCTTCTTATGAAAAGGATTTGCCAGTAGATTGTCAAAATGATTCATGATGACGGCTTATCCAGCTTGCTAGCCTGTTACCTAACATTTTGAAAGTATGATGGTGACATGATTTGTCATATCAAAGCTAGAAATGTGATTTGTCAATTTTTATCTGTGGCCAATGGACAGGCACTTCTATGGCAGCACCCAAGGGGACTTCATCTGCCTAGCTTTCCCTGTAGATTATGTGATGAGTGACAACATTGAGCCAATAAAGTTATATTATGTGATTAGTTAGGCTAGTTAGCCTCCCTCACATAATTCAAGAAGATTGAAATGTATATTCCCGTGAAACTAATTGAGATCAAATGGTTGGCATGCATGCTGCATGGATGTTTGACCTGTAAAACGTGAAGAATTGTCATTCACGATTGACAGTGATGGCCAAATAAAAAATCTAACTATAACACTGGTTATAATACATGTAAAGCAATTGCCATGTGTGGTCAACTGAACTCCAGCACCATTTTGATTGAGACAGTATCATTGTGTTGCTTTGAGACAAGCATGGGAACTCATCTTGACAGATCAATCAGTCAGATTTCTGTTGTCACTGAATCTCCGTTTCGATATTTGGTTACAATTAGGCTGGGAAATGTCAGCTAATTTGATCAAGAGCATTCACCTCATTAATCTCGAATTTGAAAACAATGCAGATATTCTACACACACGCATTATGGCCTACCTGATGAGCTTCCCTGATTTCCTGAACTTTACAATACTTTTCTGATTCATTTCAGTCTCTTGGCCTACTGACGCGAATACATATTTGTACACTTTCCCCATAGGCTATTCAAGTCATTTGACTTATTCTTTATTGTTTAAAAAGGCCTACATTGTTTAAAAAAAATTTAAACATTTTTATTTCACCTTTATTTAACCAGGTAGGCCAGTTGAGAACAAGTTCTCATTTACATCTGTGACCTGGCCAAGATAAAGCAAAGCAGTGCGACACAAACGAGTTACACATGGAAGAAACAAAAGTACAGTCCAGAACACAATAGAAAAGCTGTACACAGTGTGTGCAAAAGAAGTAAGGACTAGCAATAAATAGGCCTTAGTGGCGAAGAAATTACAATTTAGCAATTAACACTGGAATGATAGATGTGCAGATGAGGATGTGCAAGTATAAATACTGGTGTGAAAGAGCAACAACAAATATGGGGATGGGGTAGTTAGTTGGTTGTATGGGCTATTTACAGGTTTTAAAATATTGCTGTAGCTTGTGTTGTCAGTCTGCAGTCAAAAATCCATCAATTGGGTAGTCAGCACAGCAAATATAAAACAGCTGGTGTTTAACTTGTGGCTGTCAATGAACAGCAGGCAGCAGCTTGAAGATCTGTTAAAATAAAATTGCAGGAAGAATCTTTTTTTAAATAGGTGAGTACAACTAGAAAGGTGGACTATAACTTCCCCCTCATATTGTAGGCCTAAAATCTGTGTATCCACTCTTCATTGGACTACGGTATTGGTTGCATTTAACCTGTTTGGGGTAGGGGGCAGCATTTTCCCTTTTGGATAAATAGCGTGCCCAAACTGAACTGCCTCCTACTCTGTCCCAGATCCTAATATATGCATACTATTATTAGTATTGGATAGAAAACACTGACGTTTCTAAAACTGTTTGAATCATGTCTGTGAGTATAACAGAACTTATTTAGCAGGCGAAACCCAGATGACAAACCATTCAGATTATTATTTTTAAGTCTGTCTTTTCAATAGGTTTTCATGGGGAATTCAGAATTCTAATCAACTTTCCTGCAGTTCCTACCACTTCTATTGGATGTCACCAGTTTGTAGAAAGTTACCATAGCTCAGAACGAACATCACTTCACGTGTACCTTTTGATAGAGGCGCGTAACCAGAAAAGTAGCATCAGTTTGTTTTGCTCCTGTATTGAACACAGATCATCCCGTCTTCAATTTGATCAATTTATATACGTTTAGAAATACCTAAAGTTGTATTACAAAAGAGGTTTGAAATGTTTTGGCAAAGTTTACAGGTAACTTTTGAGATATTTTGTAGCAACGTTGCGTAAGTTGGAAGCTGTGTTTTTCTGGATCAAACGCTCCAAATAGATTGACATTTTGGATATATATCGACGGAATTAATCGAACAAAAGGACCATTTGGGATGTTTATGGGACATATAGGAGTGCTAACAAAAGAAGCTCGTCAAAGGCATGATTCATATTTTTATTTCTGCGTTGTGTCGCGCCTGCAGAGTTGAAATATGCTACTCTCATTGTTTACTGTTGTGCTATCATCAGATAATAGCACATCTTATGCTTTCGCAGAAAAGCCTTTTTGAAATCTGACATGTTTGCTGGATTCATAATGAGTGTAGCTTTAATTTGCTATTTTGCATGTGTAATTTAATGAAAGTTAGATTTTTATAGAAATGTATTTGAATTTGGCGCTCTGCATTTTCCCTGGCTATTGGCCATGTGGGACGCAAGCTTCCCGCCTTCCCCAGGGAGGTTTTAATAAATGGATTGTTCGTTGTGTTGCTCTCCGTATGTATGTCGGAGTAGCTTGTCATTAAAAAAATGTGTGTGGTATAAAAAAATATTATTGTAACGTCTCCAGTCATGTAGAATTGCAGGAAATTAATACCATCTTAATTAAAGATTCCTAAGAGATTGACCTGATATTTCTTACATCCGTAGATTACGGCAGGTAGCTGTAGCCATCGTGGTTAGTGTTGGGCCAGCAACCGGATTTATGCTACGGAACATAACGGAACATAACTAGTTTGAGTCAATCAGCTTTATGCTGACGCATATCACCCTTTACTCGACTCATTCCACATTAGTCAACTTCTATTTAAAATAACAAAAATGGCCCATTTTAAAATAACACATTTACAAAAATATAGGCCTAATAAAATGTGACATTAAAATATACCTTTTCATAACTTTTTAAGCTACATGGTGATACATTGGTTAACGCCTACTAAAACTAAATAGGCCATGCTTATGTTAATAATACTCTGTATGTGTTGCGCTTCACCGCACAGACATTTCTTCCCGCCTTATCAACGACAAATGACGTCCATGCAGAGGATTTGCCCTTCATATTTTCCTCCATGTAGGCCTGCTCTTTCTCCTTCCGTTTGTAATTTTTTTAGATGTGAAAAATAATCTTTCATACGCTCACTATGAAAATTCAATGTGTGAAATGTGCCTTTATGTTGGTCATAAATTATCAACATAAAGGCCAAGGGGTGGTAGGTAGCCTAGTGGTTAGTATTGGGCCAGTAACTGAAATTTTGCAGAATCGAATCCCCGAGCTGACAAGGTAAAAATCTGTCGTTCTGCCCCTGAACAGGGCAGATAAATACTTCATGACTGGGGGAAAATGGCTCAGTACTCTTGATGAATGGCAGCAAAGGTTTGCATAATGTTTACACAATGTTTATTTGCTTTACGCCACAGTAACATCCAAACATGAGTGGGGCGATACATCCAAGTAAGTCAACAATGTGATTTTTGAGTTTTAGTCATATAGAAATCGTTAACAAGACCATGAGTGGGTGTTTGCACATGCATGAGCCCTTTTTTTTCTTTTTTTCTTAGTCTGCCTGGCTCTGTGTCTGGCTGGCTGGTCTGTATCTGGTGCTTCTGTTGAAGGTGAGCTGTTCTCAAGCCTGCCATGCATGTGTTCATTATGGCGTCAAAATGAATGCATACTGTACTTTGTTTTATACACTCCAAATAAGTCACGTCCCCCGACTTTTTGGTTTTTCAAACCATGTCAGAGATTCAAAGATTTGCACATTATATTGGAATCTTAGTGGCCTGAAACAAGAAAAGCCTGCGTACTGAAACAGGGATCAGTCAGTGAATGTTTCAAAGTGTTATATGGAAGTGGTGACAACTCGATCTCACCATATTAATTTGTATTTTGATTTTAATTCCCTAAACATAATTTGTATATTAAAGTACAGTGAGGATGTAGAGTAATGTTTTGACCCAGTCTGATCTAAAACTAAGTGTAGTAACTTTGATATTTAATGTTGTACTCTGTTTAACTAGCCCTCTTCCTGTTGTCTTCATCTCTCTTGCAGCTCAGAAGACCTCCCCTGTCTGTTACCTCTGTAACCATGATAACTGCCCAACCGTTGAGTATGTTTATGACCATTTGACGGCTAATTTGACTCTGTGGTCGCGAGGGAAAATGGTTGACCTCCCTCCCTGCCCCACCACCTCGCCTCTGTCATCTGGAGGATGCTTGGTGTGTGTTGACAACCAGAAGATCTACGCTGTGTGTGACTCAGAGATCATCAAGCCAGTCTTTGAGGGCCAAGGCAACTCCATGCCTATTATCAAAGCCAGTGAGTTTCTGTGAGGGCCCATGAAAGTACAACCTGGGAAGAGGATAGTCAATAGAGGGAACAAACAAAGCAGTTTACAGGAAATGGTCACAGGTGTCAATTTATTATTACTAAGGTGCTATTGGAAGTTGTAGTTTATTATACAGTATGGTATATGGCTTTATTGTGTCTCAAACCAGTCACTGCTATGAGCATTTCCCAGCTGATCCAGCCCTCTGTTGTAGGGACTCATTCCTGTACTGTCATTACAGATTGCCCCAGTATTGTTTCAACTAATAATACCTGTACTGTCATTACAGATTGTAAAAGCATTGTTTCAACTGATTGGACGGGTGAGTGCCATTCAATATTCAAACTGTATTTCACTTTGTTGTTCATCGAGGAATTTCTACAAATCTATTATGAAGATCAACAATCTGTAGAGGGGTATAACAGTCTTAGATGATGATTAGTGTTCTTTGTGTTCAAATGCTCCCCTGTCCTCCTCTCCCACAAACAGATCCAAATGTCCCCACTTCCACCCCTGGTGGTACTGGGAGGTTATCTAAGGAAGAAGAGATCACTATTGGCATTTTTGCTGCTACCCTCTCCTTCCTTGCCATCCTCGTAATTGTTGCTTGGCGCTACAAGGACCAGATTAAGTAAGCAGGTGTTTTATGGGCTAAAATACATATCCCCCTCTATCGGTTAATACAGGTTTAACACTCATGTGGTATACATGATTTTATACAGTCACTAAGCCCGGGCACCTAACCTGACTCATTATTTAACTATATTGTTGCCTTCTGTGTTTTTAAAGACCTGTGAGAGAATTACACATCATCAATGTGCTCTCTTTTGGCAGATTTATTTGACTGATTGTCTTTTCAGGTGTCTTCCAGTGGCCCTTCCAGCAGTCAAACCAGGGGAACCCAGGTGCTATTCAAATTAACTGAAGAAAGAGTTTGATACCATCAGCCGAGGAATAGTTGGACCTGCAGGGAATAGGGGTGTGCCAAGATTTGAATCTCATTTACATTTGCCCTGTTTAGAAATGTATTGGATATGTCCTATTTAACCCTATGGTGTGTATTTAATCTGCAACCGGTGTTCTCTTAGGTTCAGATGACCTTCAGCTCTATCAGCCAGGTGGCTGTGTAGCTGTAACACTGTCTCTCCATCACGTCGGGTTGTTAGTTTGATGGCTTTAACTCTGCACATTTACAACAGGCAAGTTTAAAAACACTGCTTCAAACTAATCATGGTCTAGATTGAAGACCATTAATAGTCAGTTGAATCAGTTGTGTTATAGATTGTTTACCTAAGCAGCCCATATATTTATCCCAGATTGTGAATACAATAAGGCATTATGTCACACTGGAGTCAGGGAGGTAAAAAGGAAAGCTCTTGTTCTGTTTTGGTATTTACTGTTCATATCCATAGTGACCCACTTGAAACAAATGTACATTTCTGTATCTCGGTTTGGTGTAATTGACCTGATTTGTAAATCGACCTGTACAGTTGCTCTGTGTTTGGCTGAGAGACTGCTGTGGGAACAACCATGAGACAGAAAACTGGATTAAAAGTTGAAACCCTTTCAGTGTGTATCCAGATATGGATTTTAGTCAATAGGAATGGAACTCCTAAAACCTGTTTCCTGTCCCTTTCACCCTTTCTTCTTCTCTGGGTATGGCCTCACCAGTTTTATAAACAGATGTGATTGTACTGCTATTTATGTGCTGTGTAAATAAACACATGCCCAGCCAGCAATCCCAGGTCTTTGGTGTTTATTCTGAAAATAGACAAGGAAAGAGCACATAAGATGAGCATCACTTGCACCAGGATATTGATGGCTGTAGAATCCCTTGCATGTAAATAGTAGACTGGGCTTTTTCTAATCAAATAGAACAATGACAAAGAGGACGGAATAGATTATGCATCAACTGACAATACACAAGGAAATAACTTGAATTCATTTTGACATGACTGCATAATCTAGTCTGCTTTGGTAACAAAACAGATGGCACTGTGATAGACTGCGTCCAGTTTGTTGAGTAGAGTGTTGGAGGCTATTTCATAGATGACATCACCAAAGTCGAGGATCAGTAGGATGGTCAGTTTTACGAGAATGTGTTTGGCAGCCTGAGTGAAGAATGCTTTGTTGCGATAAAGGAAGCCGATTCTAGATTTAATTGTGTATTGGAGATGCTTAATATGAGTCTGGAAGGAGAGTTTACAGTCTAACCAGACACCCAGGTATTTGTAGTTGTCCACGTATTCTAAGTCAGAGCCATCCAGAGTAGTGATGCTGGACGGGCGAGCATGCATTTAGTTTTACTTGCGTTTTAAGAGCAGTTGGAGGCCACGGAAGGAGAGTTGTATGGCATTTAAGCTCATCTGGAGGTTAGTTAACACAGTGTCCAAGGAGGGGCCAGAAGTATACAGAAAGGTTTCGTCTGCATAGAGGTGGATCAGAGAATCACCAGCAGCAAGAACAACATCATTGATGTATACAGAAAAGAGAGTCTGCCCGAGAATTGAACCCTGTGGCACACCCATAGAGACTGTCAGAGATCCGGACAACAGTCCCTCCGATTTGACACACTGAACTCTATCAGAGAAGTAGTTGGTAAACCAGGCGAGGCAATCATTTGAGAAACCAAGGCTGTTGAGTCTGCCAATAAGAATGTTGTGACTGACGGAGTTGAAAGCCTTAGCCAGGTCGATGAATAAGGCTGCACAGTAATGTCTCTTATCGATGTCGTTTAGAACCTTGAGTGTGGCTGAGGTGCACCCATGACCAGCTCTGTAACCAGATTGCATAGTGGAGAAGGTATGGTGGGATTCGAAATGGTCAGTAATGTTTGTTAACTTGGCTTTCGAAGACCTTAGAAAGACAGGGTAGGATAGATAAAGGTCTGTAACAGTTTGGGTCTAGAGTGTCTCCCCTTTGAAGAGGGGGATGACCGTGGCAGTTTTCCAATCTTTGGGATCTCAGACGATACGAGAAAGAGGTTGAACAGGCTAGTAATAGCGGTTGCAACAATTTCGTCAGATCATTTTAGAAAGAGAGGGTCCAGATTGTCTAGCCCGGCTGATTTGTAGGGGTCCAGATTTTGCAGCAATTTCAGAACATCAGCTATTTGGATTTGAGTAAAGGAGAAATGGTGGGTGCTTTGGCGGGTTGCTGTGTGTTTTTTTTTTTTAGAGAAATGCTTATTGAAATGTTCAATTATAGTGGATTTATTGGTGGTGACAGTGTTTCCTAGCCTCAGAGCAGTGGGCAGCTGGGAGGAGGTGCTCTTATTCTCCATGGACTTTACAGTGTCCCAGAACTTTTTTGAGTCAGTAATACAGTATGCAAATTTCTGTTTGAAAAAGCTTGACTTAGCTTTTCTAACTGCCTGTGTATATTTGTTCCTAACTTCCCTGAAAAGTTGCATATCACGGGGGCAATTCGATGCTAATGCAGAACTCCACAGATGTTTTTGTGCTGGTCAAGTACAGACAGGTCTGGAGTGAACCAAGGACTATATCTATTCCTAGTTCTACATGTTTTGAGAGAGGCATGCTTATTTAAGATGGTGAGGAAGGCACTTTTAAAGAATAGTCAGGCATCATCTACTGACGGGACAAGGTCAATGTCATTTCAGGATACCCCGGCCAGGTCGATTAGAAAGGCCTGCTCGTAGAAGTGTTTCAGGGAGTGTTTGACAGTGACGAGGCGTGGTCGTTTGGTCGCAGACACATTACGGATGCAGGCAATGAGGCAGTGATCGCTGAGATCTCAATTGAAAACAGCAGAGGTGTATTTGGAGGGCGAATTAGTTAGGATGACATCTATGAGCGTGCCCGTGTTTACTGATTTGGGGTTGTACCTGGTAGGTTCATTGATAATTTGTGTGAGATTGAGAGCATCAAGCTTAGTTTGTAGGATGGCCGGGGTGTTAAGCATGTCCCAGTTTAGATCACCTAGTAGCATGAGCTCAGAACATAGATGGGGGGCAATCAATTCACATATGGTATCGAGGGCACAGCTGGGGGCAGAGGGAGGTCTATAGCAAGCGGGAACAGTGAGAGACTTGTTTCTGGAAAGATGAATTTTTAGAAGTAGAAGCTCAAATTGTTTGGGTACAGTCTTCGATAGCCTGCAGAGTTCTGTATTACTATCTTTGCAGTAGATTGCAACACCACCCCCTTTGGCAGCTTTATCTTGGCAGAAAACGTTATAGTTAGGAATGGAAATTTCAAGGTTTTTGGTGGTTTTCCTAAGCCAGGATTCCGACACGGCTTAGACATCTGGGTTGGCAGAGTGTGGTAAAGCAGTGAGTAAAACAAACTTAGGGAGGAGGCTTCTGATGTTGACATGCATGAAACGAAGGCTTTTACATTTACAGAAGTCAACAAGAGATGAGAGCACCTGTGGGGTGGGAGTGGAGCTAGGCACTGCAGGACCTGGATTAACCTCCACATCACCAGAGGAGAAGTAGGATAAGGGTACGGCTAAAGACTATGCGAACTGGCCGTCTGGCACGTTCAGAACAGAGAGTAAAAGGAGCAGGTTTCTGGGCACAATACCATAGATTCAAGGCATAGTGTACAGACAAAGGTAAGGTAGGATGTGAGTACATTGGAGGTAAACCTAGGCATTGAGTAATGAAGAGAGAGATAGTCTCTAGAAATGTTTAAACCAGGTGATGTCATTGCATATGTAGGAGGTGGAACAACATGGTTGGTTAAGGCATATTGAGCAGGGCTAGAGGCTCTACAGTGAAATAAGACAGTAATCACTAACCAGGACAGTAATGGACAAGGCATGTTGATATTAGAAAGAGGCATGCATAGCCAAGTGAACATGAGGGTCCAGTGAGTGGTTGGGCTGGCTGGGGACACAGCGATTCTAACAGTTAGCAGGCCGATGCTAACAGTTAGTAGGCCGGGTCTAAACAAGCTAGCAGCTAGTAGACCAGGGCAAGCTAGCAGTTATTATGACGGGTTAGCATGGGCTAGCAGTTAGACCGGGCAGGTAAGCTAGCAGGCCGGGGCCGGCAGCTAGCAGTTAGTAGACCGGGGCAAGCTAGCAGTTAGCAGGCCGGGTTAGCAAGCAAGCCTACATAGATGAAAGGAATCACACAGTCACCTGGGTTCTGCTTGTGTGTTTTTTTTTAAGGAAGTAGGTCAGCTTTAATACTGCAGATACACTATTGGTCAAATGTTTTAGAACACCTACTCATTCATGGGTTTTTCTTTATTTTTACTATTTTCAACATTGTTGAATATTAGTGAAGGCATCAAAACTATGAAATAACACATATGGAATCATGTAGTAACCAAAACAGTGTTAAACGAATCAAAATGTATTTCATATTTGAGATTATTCAAATAGTCACCCTTTGCCTTGATGACCGCTTTGCACACTCTTGGCATTCTCTCAACCAGCTTCACCTTGAATGCTTTTCCAACAGTCTTGAAGGAGTTCCCACACATACTGAGTACTTTTTGGCTGCTTTTCCTTCACTCTGCAGTCCAACTCAACAAAACAATCTCAAGTGGAAGTGGTTGGTGTATCGCTGCAGAATGCTGAGGTATCCATGCTGGTTATGTGTGCCTTGAATTCTAAATAAATCACTGACAGTGTCACCAGCAAAGCACCCCCAGACCATCACACCACCTCCTCCACGCTTCACGGGGGGAACCACACATGCAGAGATCTGTTCACCCATTCTGCATCTCACAAAGACAATACGGTTTGAAACAAACGTCTCAAATTTGGAATCATCAGACCAAAGGACAGATTCCCACTGGTCTAATGTCCATTGCTCGTGGTTCTTGGCCGAAGCAAGTCTCTTCTTCTTATTGGTGTTGTGGTAAACCGTGGGGGTTTGGTTGAGCGTGCAGAGATTGACACAGAGACAGGGAGGCTTTAGTCCGTAAAAACAAATTTACTAAGGCAGAAAATAAATAAATATTGTAAAATAGACTGTAAAATGTGTATAAGATGTATATATTGAAGGTTAAAGCAGAAGTGTTTGAGTTTACTCCAATTGGGGGATTGGTGGTAGGGTTGCGGGGAATAATAATAAAGGTATGTTCTTTAAAAAAAAAGTGTGTATGTCTATATAGGTATATGTATGCATGCGTGTATGGATATACACTGCTCAAAAAAATAAAGGGAACACTTAAACAACACAATGTAACTCCAAGTCAATCACACTTCTGTGAAATCAAACTGTCCACTAAGGAAGCAACACTGATTGACAAATTTCACATGCTGTTGTGCTAATGGAATAGACAACAGGTGGAAATTATAGGCAATTAGCAAGACACCCCCAATAAAGGAGTGGTTCTGCAGGTGGTGACCAAAGACCACTTCTCAGTTCCTATGCTTCCTGGCTGATGTTTTGGTCACTTTTGAATGCTGGCGGTGCTTTCACTCTAGTGGTAGCATGAGACTGAGTCTACAACCCACACAAGTGGCTCAGGTAGTGCAGCTCATCCAGGATGGCACATCAATGCGAGCTGTGGCAAGAAGGTTTGCTGTGTCTGTCAGCGTAGTGTCCAGAGCAAAGGCGCTACCAGGAGACAGGCCAGTACATCAGGAGACGTGGAGGCGGCCGTAGAATGGCAACAACCCAGCAGCAGGACCGCTACCTCCGCCTTTGTGCAAGGAGGAGCAGGAGGAGCACTGCCAGAGCCCTGCAAAATGACATCCAGTAGGCCACAAATGTGCATGTGTCTGCTCAAACAGTCAGAAACAGACTCCATGAGGGTGGTAGGAGGGCCCGACATCCACAGGTGGGGGTTGTGCTTACAGCCCAACACCGTGCAGGACGTTTGGCATTTGCCAGAGAACACCCAGATTGGCAAATTCGCCACTGGCGCCCTGTGCTCTTCACAGATGAAAGCAGGTTCACACTGAGCACATGACAGACGTGACAGAGTCTGGAGACGCCGTGGAGAACGTTCTGCTGCCTGCAACATCCTCCAGCATGACCGGTTTGGCGGTGGGTCAGTCATGGTGTGGGGTGGCATTTCTTTGGGGGGGCCGCACAGTCCTCCATGTGCTCGCCAGAGGTAGCCCGACTGCCATTAGGTACCGAGATGAGATCCTGAGACCATATGCTGGTGCGGTTGGCCCTGGGTTCCTCCTAATGCAGGAGAATGCTAAGACCTCATGTGGCTGGAGTGTGTCAGCAGTTCCTGCAAAAGGAAGGCATTGATGCTATGGACTGGCCCGCCCGTTCCCCAGACCTGAATCCAATTGAGCACATCTGGGACATCATGTCTCCCTCCATCCACCAACGCCATGTAGCACCACAGACTGTCCAGGAGTTGGCGGTTGCTTTAGTCCAGTTCTGGGAGGAGATCCCTCAGGAGACCATCCGCCACCTCATCAGGAGCATGCCCAGGCGTTGTAGGGAGGTCATGCAGGCACGTGGAGGCCACACACACTCCTGAGCCTCATTTTGACTTGTTTTAAGGACATTACATCAAAGCTGGATCAGCCTGTAGTGTGGTTTTCCACTTTAATTTTGAGTGTGACTCCAAATCCAGACCTCCATGGGTTGATAAATTTGATTTCCATTGATAATTTTTGTGTGATTTTGTTGTCAGCACATTCAACTATGTAAAGAAAAAAGTATTTAATAAGAATATTTTATTCTTTCAGATCTAGGATGTGTTATTCTAGTGTTCCTTTTATTTTTTTGAGCAGTGTATATATTTACCAACAAAATATATGGGGGATTGGAAATGATGCAGACAATTACATTGATGGAACCAATACTCTTTCCACAATATTACGCTGATCCACCCCTTAAAAAAAGACAAAAGAAATATATCAAAGAAATCACTTAGGTTTAGCTCGGTTTGTCTTTTCTCTTTTGCTTGGTGTCATTCTCTCCCCCTTCTCTCTCTCACAGTGTGCCTTCATGCTCCTTTTATTTAGCCTCCACGGCTGGAAGGCACTTTCCTCTAATTACCTCCACTGAGAGCTGTCCGTGTCGGGGTGCCTGTCACCAGAATTTTCAATCCCAATGATAATAACTAACAATAAATAGCTTTGACCAATCCCCGAGGTTTGTAAGACCCTGGGTATAATAACAATTAGGCAAAGACTCAGCTTATGCAAAAGGTTAGTCCATTATACAAACACAGTCTTTATAACACACACAAACAAGTTCAAATCTTAAACGAGACAGACAGTCAGTGTTTTTCCACTACACAAATACATTGTTTAATCTGCAACATGTTTCATAATCTTCTGCAAGCCTAACAGTTTCTCCCCTCCACGGGTAGAGACAGAATGTCCTGTAAGGAACACAGACGTCCAGCTTGTCTGTCGATAGCTCCTTTTATCATTTGTTTCACACTTGCACCCTGCTTACATCCTAAAAAGGAACAAAAGGTCCTTGTTCTAATTCTGACTAAAACTACATACATCCTCAGGTTATAGTTTTATGATTCTAATCAATTTGATACAATGATATGGTTTCAGAGTGGAATTATTTAATCATTATCTTTAAACAAATAAATGATTTTATCAGTGCCCAGCTCCCATATTCCCGGCAGTGAGAGCCAACGCCGCCTCACGTACCTCCCCTTTATTACCACCCCCCGGGGTAGACCTCCTGGGATACCACAGTGTCCTTTAGTAATGGTTTCTTTGCAGCGATTTGACCATGAAGGCCGGATTCACACAGTCTCATCTGAACAGTTGATGTTGAGATGTCTGTTACTTGAACTCTGTGAATAATTTATTTGGGCTGCAATTTCTGAGGCTGGTAACTCTGATGAACTTATCCTCTACAAAAGAGGTAACTCTGGGCCTTCCTTTCCTGTGGTGGTCCTCATGAGAGCTACTTTCATTATAGCACTTGATGGTTTTTGCGACTGCACTTGAAGAAACTTTCAATGTTCTTGAAATTTTCTGGATAGACTGACCTTCATGTCTGAAAGTAATGGACTGTTTCTCTTTGCTTATTTGAGCTCTTCTTGCCATAATATGGACTTGGTCATTTACCAAAAGTCTATCTTCTGTATACCACCCCTACCTTTTCACAACACAACAGATAGACTCAAAAGCATTAAGAAAATAAAGAATATAAATTGAAGAATATAAAATATGTATTTGTTTAACGCTTTTGGTTACTACATGATTCCATGTTTGTTATTTCAGAGTTTTGATGTCTTCACTATTATTCTACAATGTAGAAAATAGTCAAGAAAAACCCTGGAATGAGTAAGTCTGTCCAAACTGGTACTGTAGGCCAACAGTAATAGTGTTATATAGGCCAATAGTAATACTGTTATATAGGCCAATAGTAATACTGTTATATAGACCAACAGTAATAGTGTTATATAGGCCAATAGTAATAGTGTTATATAGACCAATAGTAATAGTGTTATATAGACCAACAGCAATAGTGTTATATAGGCCAATAGTAATAATGTTATATAGACCAACAGCAATAGTGTTATATAGGCCAATAGTAATAGTGTTATATAGACCAACAGTAATAGTGTTATATAGACCAACAGCAATAGTGTTATATAGGCCAATAGTAATACTGTTATATAGACCAACAGCAATAGTGTTATATAGACCAATAGTAATACTGTTATATAGACCAATAGTAATAGTGTTGTATAGACCAACAGTAATAGTGTTATATAGACCAACAGTGATATTGTTGTATAGACCAACAGTAATAGTGTTATATAGACCAACAGTAATAGTGTTATATAGACCAACAGTAATAGTGTTATATAGGCCAACAGTAATAGTGTTATATAGACCAACAGTAATAGTGTTATATAGGCCAATAGTAATAGTGTTATATAGGCCAACAGCAATAGTGTTATATAGGCCAATAGTAATACTGTTATATAGACCAACAGCAATAGTGATATATAGGCCAATAGTAATACTGTTATATAGACCAACAGCAATAGTGTTATATAGGCCAATAGTAATACTGTTATATAGACCAACAGCAATAGTGATATATAGGCCAATAGTAATAGTGTTATATAGGCCAATAGTAATACTGTTATATAGACCAACAGCAATAGTGTTATATAGACCAATAGTAATACTGTTATATAGACCAATAGTAATAGTGTTGTATAGACCAACAGTAATAGTGTTATATAGACCAACAGTGATAGTGTTGTATAGACCAACAGTAATAGTGTTATATAGACCAACAGTGATAGTGTTATATAGACCAACAGTAATAGTGTTATATAGACCAACAGTAATAGTGTTATATAGGCCAACAGTAATAGTGTTATATAGGCCAATAGTAATAGTGTTATATAGGCCAACAGCAATAGTGTTATATAGGCCAATAGTAATACTGTTATATTGACCAGCAGCAATTGTGATATATAGGCCAATAGTAATACTGTTATATAGACCAACAGTAATAGTGTTATATAGGCCAATAATAATACTGTTATATAGATCAACAGTAATAGTGTTATATAGGCCAATAGTAATACTGTTATATAGACCAACAGCCAATAGTGTTATATAGGCCAACAGTAATAGTGTTATATAGGCCAATAGTAATAGTGTTATATAGACCAACAGTAATAGTGTTATATAGACCAACAGTAATAGTGTTATATAGGCCAATAGTAATCGTGTTATATAGACCAACAGTAATAGTGTTATATAGACCAACAGTAATAGTGTTATATAGACCAATAGTAATAGTGTTATATAGGCCAATAGTAATAGTGTTATATAGACCAACAGCAATAGTGTTATATAGACCAACAGTAATAGTGTTATATAGACCAACAGTAATAGTGTTATATAGACCAACAGTAATAGTGTTATATAGACCAACAGTAATAGTGTTATATAGACCAACAGCAATAGTGTTATATAGGCCAATAGTAATAGTGTTATATAGACCAACAGTAATAGTGTTATATAGACCAACAGTAATAGTGTTATATAGGCCAATAGTAATAGTGTTATATAGACCAATAGTAATAGTGTTATATAGACCAACAGCAATAGTGTTATATAGACCAACAGTAATAGTGTTATATAGACCAACAGTAATAGTGTTATATAGACCAACAGTAATAGTGTTATATAGACCAACAGTAATAGTGTTATATAGACCAACAGTAATAGTGTTATATAGACCAACAGCAATAGTGTTATATAGGCCAATAGTAATAGTGTTATATAGACCAACAGTAATAGTGTTATATAGACCAACAGTAATAGTGTTATATAGACCAACAGTAATAGTGTTATATAGACCAATAGTAATAGTGTTATATAGACCAACAGTAATAGTGTTGTATAGACCAACAGTAATAGTGTTATATAGACCAACAGTAATAGTGTTATATAGACCAACAGTAATAGTGTTATATAGACCAACAGTAATAGTGTTATATAGACCAACAGTAATAGTGTTATATAGACCAACAGTAATAGTGTTATATAGACCAACAGTAATAGTGTTATATAGACCAGCAGTAATAGTGTTATATAGACCAACGGTAGGTGTGCTGTTTTAAAAAGTGTTTACCATTATGTCATGTGTAGTGCACTGTCCCAATCATCCTGTGTTGCCTTTTTTTACTCATGTTCCACTGTCTTGCAATGTTGAGGTTTGGGAGAATTATGGAAAAGCAGAGTAGCATTAATCCATCATGCGATCTTGTTTAATCTTGTAATGCATCATGTTTTATCTTGTAATGCGATCATGTTTTATCTTGTCATGCATCATGTTTTATCTTGTCATGCATCATGTTTTATCTTGTCATGCATCATGTTTTATCTTGTAATGCATCATGTTTTATCATGTAATGCGATTATGTTTTATCTTGTAATGCATCATGTTTTATCATGTAATGCGATTATGTTTAATCTTGTAATGCATCATGTTTTATCTTGTAATGCGATCATGTTTTATCTTGTAATGCATCATGTTTTATCTTGTAATGCGATCATGTTTTATCTTGTAATGCGATCATGTTTTATCTTGTAATGCATCATGTTTTATCTTGTAATGCATCATGTTTTATGCCTAGTTTAAATGTTTTTTATAGTTTATTTTAATGTCTAGGCTTATTATTAATATGGACTGACGGAATACGGCAAATTCATCCACTCATGCTCTGATATCGCAGTTTTTTAAATGATTCATACTTGATGTATGTTTGTTTGTCTACATAACAGGGAAATCCCTTCGAGAAAGACAGTGGCGTGTGTCACGAACCCGGCTTGAAGCCCGTAACAAAAAAGGAGACAGTGGAGATAAGGAATAAAAAAAAATGTATTAACTGAAGTTATCTATATACAATTAACAATGGTATATGTAGTCAGTAGTGTGAGTGGTTGCGTGCATAGATGTGATAATGAGAGATGTTGAAAGGTGCCAAAGCAAACAGAATACAGCCACAAAAATGCCACAAACAAAATCCAACAGTGTGTCTGCATGGAGAGAGTCTCCTCCATGAATGGGTAAAGGTGTATTTATCCCGGGACACACCCGGGCCCAGGAGTGTCCCATTTTGCTGACGACCCTCCCCGCTCCACCCAACAACATCCTATTAAGGAAAACAAGAGCAAAGAGAGAGAATGTCAGACAGAGTGGGAGGGTCGTCACGTGTGTGAGTTTATGCAACAGGTGCAGTGTTTCGTATCAGTATTATTAACTTGATGTAGCAGTGTTTTTGCAAAACAATGGAGCAGTATATCCTACTTGTCAAATCCTTTCACTGAAAACCAGTTTTTCCCACCCCTTAATTTGACATAGCCTGTAGTACAATAACTCTGGGGTATTTGTTATACACTCCTGTAATAAAACATACATGTTTTAAATGTCTGTCTGTCTCTGATTCTACAATCCATGCTATGTGTCCGAAGTTCAAACTGAGTTCCCTTTCTTTCACAGTGGTGTCACAGCTAGCTAGCTGTGTCAGCGCCCAGACCGTTGGCTGTAACAACACTGTACATTAGCCCTCAACCTGTGTAACACAGTGGTTGGATGCAAATGTGAGTGATGTTTATCTGTATAGCTGAGATCAACATTGTCTGAATGACACTCCAGTACATGCTGTGCAGTACTACTTTCATGTTGGACCTGGTGATGAGGCAACTGGTAGATGTGTCACTATTCTTTCACAACTGTGGTCACCAGCCCAGGTCCTGGAGAACTACAGGATATGCAGGCTTTAGTTCCAGCCCTGCACTAACACACTTGATTCAATTAATCAAGGTCTTGATGAACAGCTGAGTAGTTGAATCAGGTACATATCTGTAGCTATCCTGGACCAGGGTCAGTGACCAGTAAGTTATGCAAAGTTGTGTCAAAACACCATTTTGTGATTTATATTTTATTTAGGGCACTGTTCTCACTAACAGCAAAGAGATTGACAAAGATCGTGTTGTGGTTCAGACCAGTCAATCTATTACCATCATATGCTGCATGGACAGACTGAAGTGCTTAGAGGAATGCACACATAATACAACGGTGTGTAGAATATGTTTACCCTCCACTACAACCCTGTTGTTACTGTATGGTTACTGTTTGTGTTGGGACAACATGAAAATCAAGATCATGATTATGGATTACATTTGCATACACATGATGTAGCTGTCACTAGGTCTGAAAGTGCTTTATAAAGGCAAGCTCACATCATGCAACACCTGTGTGTAGCACACACTATTTGGATAATCAACAGTAGCCATTTTGTGCCAATACTCACCACATATTAACACTGGCTATCAATGTCATGAGCACATAGAAAATACAGTAGCAGCTGGATTCATGACCATTTTAGGCCAGAGAGTGCAGACATGCCCAGACATGTTCAGGATGCCTAGTGACTATTTCCTCTCTCTGCCTTCTGTTAACCAGTTTTTTCTCCATCTCTTATAGCTGTCATTTCGTAAAACAGAGTGTCTTAGTGAGTGTGAGTCCATATTACGGTGTTATTGTCAAATCACCAGTAGCAAAGTAGAGACTTGGTCTTTCTAAGAACAATGCAGTGAAACCATGCTGAGATGTTCTCACCAGTAATGAGAATCCTCATCAGACACCTACATTATCTCACCCCCTTCATATTCACACTGCTTTGTAGTTGTGGAAGTACCTAAATACTCATCCCACACAGAATGCTCAGAGACACAATGAGCCAGTCTGCAACCTTTAGTGAGCTACCTTATGAGACTTCATTATACTGAATGTCCAGCTCTTTCAGAACAGTTAGGCTGATATCCTCTGTGTATCTGTTTACAGTAGTAGTAGTGGCAGTAGTAGTGGTAGTAATTGTAGTAGAATCTATTAGTTACTCAACTGTAAATAAAGTGAATGTACATTTGAATGTAATTCGACTAATATGCTTACAAGTTAGTTACTAATGTTCTTACTGTATTGTTCTATGTAATTACACCAATAACCTGAAACCCCATGTAATTACATGACATATGTGCAACTGTGTGCGTGAGTGTGTGACTGTGTGTGTGAGTTTTTCAACCAACTTGAACAATGTGTCTTTGAACTTTTCTCGGTAACTGTATTGTGAACCCATGGAACCAGGTGATGACTCACAGTAACTTAAGAGATCTTGGTATTGTTGCTATGGCTCCAGTAATCTGACACTTCCTGTTAACTACTGTATACTATAACTTCCTGAATACATGCCTTTGTTATCTAATGTCTGCTTGATTCAGAGGGTTTATTGACTTTCTTGGCAGCAGTAGTAGCAGGCATACACTTTTATAGGCCTGGATTGAGTGGATCTTTATTACAATGGAAGCACTTAGTTAACTACCAGCACTGAATAAACTAAATGATACTATAGTAACACTAATTATAAACTGGTTTATTTAACACCTTCCATACAATAACATTGCAAGATTTGATATTCCAAAACATATTGGTAAAAATACAATGCATATAAGATTAGAGAAAATAAAATGTGGCTGTGTGTTTGATGCTGATCTGCCCTCCCTTCCTCTCCTCTTCAACAGAGCACAAGAGATGTTTTGGTGAATGGTGTGTATCAGGGATAACATTTGGGCTTGCCTTTGGGATATCAGCTGCTGTAGTCATCGTCATCATGGTTCTCCTTATTCGCTACAATATCCACATTTACTGCATCTTCATTAGAGGGGATGTACTGTAACTGTTGATGAGTTCGGATTTCTAAACTTTTAATATTTTTAATCAGCAGTTATGCTAGAGACATGAGGAGTGCCATAGTCTGTTTTCTACACCAGAAGTTAATGGGTATATGTAGGAGGCAAGCAATCAATCGGATTCCAAACTCTCCACCATGGCCAAGACCAAAGAGCTCTCCAAGGATGTCAGGGACAAGATTGTAGACCTACACAAGGCTGGAATGGGCTACAAGACCATCGCCAAGCAGCTTGGTGAGAAGGTGACAACAGTTGGTGCGATTAATCGCAAATGGAAGAAACACAAAAGAACTGTCAATCTCCCTCGGCCTGGGGCTCCATGCAAGAGCTCTCCTCGTGGAGTTGCAATGATCATGATAACGGTGAGGAATCAACCCAGAACTACACGGGAGGATCTTGTCAATGATCTCAAGGCAGCTGGGACCATAGTCACCAAGAAAATAATTGGTAACACATTACGCCATGAAGGACTGAAATCCTGCAGCGCCCGCAAGGTCCCCCTGCTCAAGAAAGCACATATACATGCTCGTCTGAAGTTTGCCAATGAACATCTGAATGATTCAGAGGACTGGGTGAAAGTGTTGTGGTCAGATGAGGCCAAAATGGAGCTCTTTGGCATCAACTCAACTTGCCGTGTTTGGAGGAGGAGGAATGCCGCCTATGACCCCAAGAACACCATCCCCATCGTCAAACATGGAGGTGGAAACATTATGCTTTGGGGGTGTTTTTCTGCTAAGGGGACAGGACAACTTCACCGCATCAAAGAGACGATGGACGGGGCCATGTACCGTCAAATCTTGGGTGAGAACCTCCTTCCCTCAGCCAGGGCATTGAAAATGGGTCGTGGATGAGTAGTCCAGCATGACAATGATCCAAAACACACAGCCATGGCAACAAAGGAGTGGCTCAAGAAGAAGCACATTAAGGTCCTGGAGTGGCCTAGCCAGTCTCCAGACCTTAATCCCATAGAAAATCTGTGGAGGGAGCTGAAGGTTCGAGTTGACAAACGTCACCCTCAAACTTAATGACTTGGAGAAGATCTGCAAAGAGGAATGAGACAAAATCTCTCCTGAGATGTGTGCAAACCTGGTGGCCAACTACAAGAAACGTCTGACGTCTGTGATTGCCAACAAGGGTTTTGCCAAGTACTAAGTCATGTTTTGCAGAGGGGTCAAATACTTATTTCTCTCATTAAAATGCAAATCAATTCATAACATTTTTGACATGCATTTTTCTTTTTTCTTTTCTTTTTTCTGTCTCCCTGTTCAAATAAACCTTCCATTAAAATGATAGACTGGTGGTGCAGTGGTTAAGGGCGCTGTACTGCAGCGCCAGCTGTGCCATCAGCGACTCTGGGTTCGCGCCCAGGCTCTGTCGTAACCGGCCGCGACCGGGAGGTCCGTGGCCTAGTGTCATCCGGGTTAGGGAGGGCTTGGCTGGTAGGGATGTCCTTGTCTCATCACGCACCAGCGACTCCTGTGGTCGGCAGGGTGCAGTGCGCGCTAACCAAGGTTGCCAGGTGCACGTGTTTCCTCCGACACATTGGTGCGGCTGGCTTCCGGGTTGGATGCGTGCTGTGTTAAGAAGCAGTGTGGCTTGGTTGGGTTGTGTATTGGAGGACGCATGACTTTCAACCTTCGTCTCTCCCGAGCCCGTACGGGAGTTGTAGCGATGAGACAAGTAGCTACTAAAAACAGTTGTATACCACAAAATAGGGGGGGAAATGAAAATAAAAAATAAAAAATTATAGACTGATCATTTCTTTGTCAGTGGGCAAACGTACAAAATCAGCAGGGGATCAAGTACTTTTTTCTATAAGACTCATTCTATTGCTCTGTGATTGAATTTGGAAGTGGAATCAATCAATATGATACACTACCTCCCTGTGTTAAGAGAGTAAAGGCCACCCAGAGAGCCACTGAGGTGGACCGGGAGCTGCAGACACTGAAAAATGTGATCCTGCAGGGGTGGCCTGAAGTGAAAAAACATGTATCCTTGGAAGTAGCCATGTATTTTCACAAGAGATGAGCTGAGTGTGCAAAATGGAGTTATCTTCAGAGGTGAGCGAGGCATTGTGCCTACTGCCGTCAGGTCAGAGATAATGCAGAGAATCCATTCCTCACACATAGGAACAGAGAAGAGCTCGCGAATGTGTCTACTGGCCAGGCATGAACGCACAGCTGAGAACATACATGGCACAATGTAGCACCTGCACTGCATGTGGGGTGTGATGCAGCAGGAAGAGATGCTGAGGCCACACGAAGCACCAAAGCGTCCCTGGGAAAAATACGGGACAGACCCGTTCCAGTTCAACTACAGCGACTACATGGTCACAGTAGATTATCTCTCCAACTTCTGGGAAGTGAACCATTGAGAACACAGTCAAACGGTCATTAGAAAACTGAAGACACAATTTGCATGCTATGGGATACCTGACATCCTTTACTCAGACAATGGTCTCCAGTACTCTACAGACGAGTTCTGAAGTTTCAGCAAGGCTTGGGACTTTACACACAAAACAGTCTCCAGGATACCCGTAAAGTAATGGGAAAATGGAATAGGAGATGAAAACAGTGTTGTAACGTTGCATTGATGTGACGACTGCTGTTCATCGAATTATTAACTGTTTATAATTACGTGATTAAATTAATCAGGTAATTATTAACTCATTAACCTTGGGAAAGTTTTGGCTTTGAGTTTCAATTTCCTAAATTAACTTTTACAACAGTCGCTAATTAATCAATTTCCTCTACAGTCTCATTCTGAACGTCACATAATCTGGGAATCTGCACAAACCCGAGTCTCACTAAATAAATCCATACTATTGAATTGATTATTTATTTACTAATAAGCTAAAATGATATAAGACACACAAACAGAGTCTAGACCATTGATTAGAACTTAGTACAATGAAACAGGTCCCTAGCGGGCCAACACAATATGACATGTGTTACACAAAATGGTGATTTCAAAAGAGAGAATGCAATGGATGTAATGGAGTCCAGGTGAGTATCATGATGATCTGCAGGTGTGCATAATGATGGTTGCCAGGTGTGCGTAATGATGGATCCCAGGACAGGTGGTTAGTATACCGGCGATGTGAACACCGGAGGGGAGGAGGGGGAGTAGACTTGACAGTAGTCTAATTCTACAACAGAAACACTACCATTCAAAAGTCTGGGGTCACTTACTAATATTCTTGTTTCTTAAAGAAAAGCAAATGTTTTTTCCATTAAAATAACATCAAATTGATCAGAAATACAGTGTAGACATTGTTAATGTTGTAAATGTCTATTGTAGCTGGAAACGGCTGATTTGTTATGGAATATCTACATTATCAGCAACCATCACTCCTGTGTTCGAATAGCATGTTGTGTTAGCTAATCCAAGGTTATCATTTTAAAAGGCTAATTGATCATTAGAAAACCCTTTTGCAATTATGCTAGCACAGCTGAAAACTGTCGTCTGATTAAAGAAGCAATAAAACTGGCCTTTAGACTAGTTGAGTATCTGGTTTGAGTATCTGGTTTGGCTACAGTAAAACAAGCAGTGTCAGATTACAGTGTCAGTTTAAAAAGTTGAAACTGTATTACTCTAACCTTGATTGATGGGGACATGGTCATTACTGTGGCGATTGGTGGCAGGTTTGTAAGGTCCATGACTGCAGTTAGCTGGAGAACACAAAATAAAAAGTAATGAATCAGTCATTTGTCTGTCACACCACAATAAAAGTACTGCTGCTAATACTGTCTGTCAACTGTGACAAACTTCCCATGTCACATCCTGTCACTCATTCATACAACAGCCTCTAGCAGCTTTGTTCTTAGTGTGTGTGTTTACTCACTGAGGCACTGCACCTCCCAAAATGGTGCCTGTAAGAGAGAAAAAACTGTTTGAAACGAGGACAGAGAGAAAGAAAATATTCTAGTAGATGTCTTGATTGAACATGTCAGGATTTACACCAACACTCACATGACATATCCCTCCCACCCCTGTCCTTCCTGATGAAGTAGGTAACATGTTAAAAACTGGGGTGTAGACAAACTACGACATAGACACATACATGATCTTATTGGTGTGTCTTAAACCATGTCCGTGCTTCATCAGATCCAACAGACACACTAGAGTAACCACATCAGTAACAGTAACATACCACAGTCAGCATGCAGTCCATTGAGTAGGTCAGTCTGTCCAGGCAGCCTAAGACAGTGATGGAGTGACTGGTCTGAGCCAAAGTACAGTTTTCATCTCTCTCTTTGTCATTGGCAAGAACAGTCATCTAAATAAAGTAAAATAGACAACATAAGTCAAAGGTTTAACATAAAGTACTGTAGTTCAGTGTTTCCCAACTCCTAGTCATAAAGAACTACTGGGTGTGCAGGCTTTTGTTCAAGCTCAGCACTAACACACTGTATTACTCATCAAGACCATGATTAGTTGAACCAGGTGGGCGATATCTGTGCTAGGCTGGAGCAATAGGCTGTAGCTCTTTAGAACCAGGGTTACAATTACTTAGAAATTTGTACCAACAGATGTAACTCCTTACCTTCTTCGATATAGGGAGCGCTCTTTTAATTTTTGGATAAAAAAACATTCCCGTTTTAAACAAGATATTTTGTCACGAAAAGATGCTCGATTATGCATATAATTGACAGCTTTGGAAAGAAAACACTCTGACGTTTCCCAAACTGCAAAGATATTGTCTGTGAGTGCCCCAGAACTAATGCTACAGGCAAAACCAAGATGAAATTTCATACAGGAAATGCCCCAGATTTTGAATGCGCTGTGTTCCAATGTCTCCTTATATGGCTGTGAATGCGCCAGGAATGAGCCTACACTTTCTGTCGTTTCCCCAAGGTGTCTGCAGCATTGTGATGTATTTGTAGGCATATCATTGGAAGATTGACCATAAGAGACTACATTTACCAGGTGTCCGCTTGGTGTCCTCCGTCAAAATTATTGCGCAATCTCCAGCTGCGTCCGCTTTCCCATTAGGTTCAGAGGGGAAAGGCAACTGCCACGAATGATTTATCATCGAATTGATATGTGGAAAAACACCTTGAGGATTGATTCTAAACAACGTTTGCCATGTTTCTGTTGATATTATGGAGTTAATTTGGAAAAAAGTTTGGCGTTGTAATGACTGAATTTTCGTGGGGTTTTCTTAGCCAAACGTGATGAACAAAACGGAGCGATTTCTCCTACACAAATAATATTTTTGGAAAAACTGAACATTTGCTATCTAACTGAGTCTCCTCATTGAAAACATCTGAAGTTCCTCAAAGGTAAATTATTTTATTTGAATTGTTTTCTTGTTTTTGTGAAAATTGCCTGCTGAATGCTAGGCTTAATGCTATGCTAGCTATCAATACTCTTCCACAAATGCTTGTGCAGCTATGGTTGAAAAGCATATTTTGAAAATCTGAGATGACAGTGTTGTTAACAAAAGGCTAAGCTTGGGAGCCAATATATTTATTTCATTACATTTGCGATTTTCATGAATAGTTAACGTTGCGTTATGCTAATGAGCTTGAGGCTATGATTACGCTCCCGGACACGGGATTGCCCGACGCTAGAGGTTAATAAGTTGTCATATTGTAGGTAGCTTCTGCTGTCACTCGCGTTTTCATCCAACCACTGGGTCTTGCAATTGACCAAAGGCGGTGATTCGTAAAGTTAGGTTGTTGGATGCCTTATTTTTTATTTTATCTTTATTTAACCAGGCAAGTCAGTTAAGAACAAATTCTTATTTTCAAAGACGGCCTAGGAACAGTGGGTTAACTGCCTGTTCAGGGGCAGAACGACAGATTTGTACCTTGTCAGGCCAGGGGTTTGAACTTGCAACCTTCCGGTTACAAGTTACTTCCGGTTACAAGTTACTTCCGGTTACAAGTTACTTCCGGCTGCAACCTTCCGGTTACAAGTCCAATGCTCTAATCACTAGGCTACCCTATGATTAACGAGACGTGGTGTGATCATAACAACACACAGGAACTCAAGTCCTTCTGTTCACCTGGCTTAGAATTCCTCACAATCAAATGTCGACCGCATTATCTACCAAGGGAATTCTCTTCAATTATAATCACAGCCGTATATATTCCCCCCAAGCAGACACATCGATGGCCCTGAACAAACTTTATTTGACTCTATGTAAACTGTAAACCACATATCCTGAGGCTGCATTCATTGTAGCTGGGGATTTTAACAAGGCTAATCTGAAAACAAGACTCCCTACATTCTATCAGCACATCGATTGTGCAACCAGAGCTGGTAAAACCCTGGATCATTGTTATTCTAACTTCCGCGACGCATATAAGGCCCTCCCCCGCCCTCCTTTCGGAAAAGCTGACCACGACTCAATTTTGTTTCTTCCAGCGTACAGACAGAAACTAAAACAAGAAGCTCCCGCGCTCAGGTCTGTCAACGCTGGTCCGACCAATCTGATTTCACGCTTCAAGACTGCTTCGATCACATGGATTGGGATATGTTCCGCATTGCGTCCAACAACAAATACGCTGATTCGGTGAGCGAGTTCATTAGAAAGTGCATCGGCGATGTCGTACCCACAGCATCTATTAAACCATTCCCAAACCAGAAACCGTGGATTGATGGCAGCATTCGCGCAAAACTGATAGCGCGAACCACTGCTTTGAACCAGGGCAAGGTGACCGGAAACATGACCGAATACACACATTGTAGCTATTCCCTCCACAAGGCAATCAAACAAGCTAAGCGTCAGTATAGAGAAAAAGTAGAGTTGCAATACAACGGCTCAGACACAAGAGGTATGTGGCAGTGTCTACAGTCAATCACGGATTACAAAACAAAAAACAGCCCCGTTGCGGACCAGGATGTCTTGCTCCCAGACAGACTAAATAACTTCTTTGCTCGCTTTGAGGACAATACAGTGCCACTGACATGGCCAGCTACCAAAACCTGTGGACTTTCCTTCACTGCAGCCGAAGTGAGTAAAACATTTAAACGTGTTAACCCTCGCAAGGCTGCAGCCCAGACGGCATCCCCAGCCGCATTCTCAGAGCATGCGCAGACCAGCTGGCTGGTGTGTTTACAGACATATTCAATCAATCCTTATCCCAGTCTGCTGTTCCCACATGCTTCAAGAGGGCCACCATTGTTCCTGTTCCAAAGAAAGCTAAGGTAACTGAGCTAAACGACTACCGCCCCGTAGCACTCACATCCGTCATCATGAAGTACTCTGAGAAAATATTCAAGGACCATATCACCTCCACCCTACCTGACACCCTAGACCCACTCCAATTTGCTTACCGCCCCAAATAGGTCCACAGACGACGCAAGAGGAATACCTATATGAGAATGCTGTTCATCGACTACAGCTCAGCATTTAACACCATAGTACCCTGCAAACTCGTCATCAAGCTCGAGACCCTGGATCTCGACCCCGACCTGTGCAACTGGTTGCTGGACTTCCTGACGGGCCGGCCCCAGGTGGTGAGGGTAGGTAACAACATCTCCACCCCTCTGATCCTCAACACTGGAGCCCCACAAGGGTGAGTTCTGAGCCCTGAGTGCTCTGAGTGAAGCAAATAGGGAAGCGTAAGGTGGTGTCGAGCAGCTGGACTGATCAAGCAGGGAAGCAGTGGATTAATGGGGTGATAACAGGAGTCCCTGTGAGTGTTTGTAATAAAGAGGTAAGCGACAACCTGAGAGGAGGCATTCTAGTGAATGTTCAAAGATTGCAAGCAACAAGGGGTGGAGTTTGAGTAGATAGCCCATGTTCATAGTGTGGCATGTGTTGGGTGTGAGGCAATGAAGCAGGCAGTGGAGGTGCAACAAGTGAGAGTGGAGAGATGGAGGTCATATGCTGAGGCAGTGAGGGTGGTCCATGTCCAGGGAGATACAGGTTCAAGGGAGAGACGGGTAGGAGCATCTAGACGGGATTACGGGGCTGGTGGGCGGCGATATGGTATACATAGATAAGAGAAGCTGGTGACGTTCATAGCAGGAGTTATCAATAGCACTGGTAAAATATAGTCTAAAACAGAGAGGATTCAGCTAATTGTGAAAGCGGCTGGGTAACATCTCGGTGTGACAGGGTTGACATAGGAAGAGGATCGAGGTTTGAGATAATCTCGATCAGCCGAGGGTGGAGTAATATATTACTGGATCTTAGTTATGGTGGTAGTGGTAGTACTACAATGGAATGGAGTTCAAGCAGTTCATTGTAGATATGCCAGCTAAGCCTGATGTGATTTGTGTGCAGGAAACATGGCTCAAACCTACTGTGGAGTTTATCATACAAGGATATGTAGTGGTTCGTAGGGACAGACATGTCGGGGGGAGGGTGCCACCTTCATAAAGCAATGACATCCTTAAAGGATGCTAGGCAAAGGCATTGAACAGGAATATGTGGTGGTGGAGGTGCTGGAAGAGGAGGTGTCAGTAGATGGAGAAGGCAGGTGGTTGTTTTGGAAGGGCAAAGTGGGGTCAGTTTCAGGAGCTGAGTGAGCAGGTGATGGATCGGGTGGATATGAGAGGGAATGTGAATGGTATAAATAACTGGGAGAGAACAGCATTAGTGGGGGCAGCTACCTAAGAGTTCAGGGAGGAGGAGGAAACCATCACTCATTCATATCTTTATGTATATATTCTTTATCCCCTTACACTTTTGTGCATAAGACAGTAGTTTTGGAATTGTTAGTTAGATTACTTGTTGGTTATTACTGCATTGTCGGAACTAGAAGCACAAGCATTTCGCTACACTCGCATTAACATCTGCTAACCATGTGTATGTGAAATATAAAATTTGATTTGATTTGACGGAGGAGTGTGGGGCAATGGTGAGGAGTAGGAACAGGGCATTTAGAGTCCTGAAAAGGACGTATAACTTCCAACATCTGATTCAGTATAAGCAGGCCCAGGCCCTGGTGAGGAGAACTATCCGTCAGGTAAAGAGGTCATGTTGGCGTCGGTTCTGCGACACCATTGGAAGGGCGACACCTGTGGGAGAAGTGTGGGGGATGATTAAGGTATGAGTGGGGTCAGAAGGGAGTGGGATTATCCAATGTTGACGAGAAGGAAGGATGTGGCAGTAAAGGATGAGGAGAAGGCAGAGAGGATGACCAAAGCATTTGTTCAAGTGCATAGCTCTGTAAGGGATTTCCTCCTCTTCTTCCGAAGAGGAGAGGCGAGAAGGATCGGAGGACCAATATGCGGCGTGGTTAGTGTCCATGGTTCTTTTAATAAGAAATACTTAACATGAATACAACTGAATACAAAAACAAGAAACGTGGAATGAACGAAACCCAAAACAGTACCGTGTGTTTGTTTTTTTTACCTATAGGGGAGGGTCTGGGTGGGCGTCTGTCCGCGGTGGCGGCTCTGGCGCGGGACGTGGACCCCACTTCACCACAGTCTTTCTCCGCCTCATTGTCAGCCTCCGTTGCCTCCTAAACACGGCGACCCTGCTAAATGGCCCCACTGGACTGAGGGGCAGCTCGGGACTGAGGGGCAGCTCGGGACTGAATGGCAGCTCCGGACTGGCTGACGACACTGGCAGATCCTGGCGGTTCCGGCCGATCCTGGCTGAATGGCGGCTCCGGCGGCTCCATGCTAGACGGGAGACTCCGGCGGCTCCATGCTAGACGGGAGACTCCGGCGGCTCCATGCTAGACGGGAGACTCCGGCGGCTCCATGCTAGACGGGAGACTCCGGCGGCTCATGACAGAAGGGAGACTCCGGCGGCTCATGACAGACGGGAGACTCCGGCGGCTCATGACAGACGGGAGACTCCGGCGGCTCATGACAGACGGGAGACTCCGGCGGCTCATGACAGACGGGAGACTCCGGCGGCTCATGACTGAGGGGAGACTCCGGCGGCTCATTACAGAAGGGAGACTCCGGCGGCTCATGACTGAGGGGAGACTCATGACTTCGGCGGCTCCATGCTAGATGGGAGACTCCGGCGGCTCATGACAGACGGGAGACTCCGGCGGGTCATGACAGACGGGAGACTCCGGCGGCTCATGACAAGACGGGAGACTCCGGCGGCTCATGACAAGACGGGAGACTCCGGCGGCTCATGACTGAGGGGAGACTCCGGCGGCTCAGGACTGAGGGGAGACTCATGACTTCGGCGGCTCTATGCTAGACAGCATGCTAGGTGGCTCTGGACAGATAGGAACACCAGTAGGGAGGAGACAGAGAGACAGCCTGGTGCGTGGGGCTGCCACAGGACCCACCAGGCCGGGGAGACCTCCAGGAGTCTTGGTGTTAGGAGGAGGCACCTGAAGGACCGGGCTGTAGGGGAGCACTGGAGCTCTGGTGCGCAGCCTTGGCACCACTCCCCCAGGCTGGATAACTACTCTAGCCCGGACCCTCCAGAGTGCAGGCACAGGTTGAACCGGGCTGTGGGTAAGCACGGGAGATCTAGTGCCTACTACGCGCACCTCTCCCTTAGGCTCCACGTTTGCCCGGCACGAGCGGAGCACCCTTCCAGCGCCCCGGAGACACAGCACGCAGAGCCGGCGCAGGATACCCTGGACCGAAACGGAGTACCGCGACCAGACACGCTGAGCAGGCACCAAACGCCCTGGCTGGATGCCCACACTCGCATGACACTCTCGGGGGGCAGCCCTATAGCGCACCGGGCTATGGGCACGTACTGGCGACACTGTGCGCTTAACCGCATAACACGGTGTCTGACCAGTAACGCGCTGCTTATAATAATATAATAATAAGCACGAGGAGTGAGCTCAGGTCTGCTACCATGCTTAGCCCCCCAAAAATGTTTTGGGGCTGCCTCTCGTACCTGTCGCGCTGCCGTGCTGCCTCCTCATATCACCACCGCTCAGCTTTCGCTGCCTCCAGCTCTGCTTTGGGGCGGCGATATTCCCCAGCCTGTGCCCAGGGTCCTTTTCTGTTCAAAATCTCCTCCCATGTTCAGGAGTCCTGTGATGCTGGCCGCTGTTGTTGCTGCTGATGCTGTTGCTGCTGCTGTCGTCGCTGTCTAATACTTATTTTCCACCATAATTTGCAAATAAATTCATAAAAAATCCTATAATGTGATTTTCTGGATTTTTTTCCCCTCATTTTGTCTGTCATAGTTGAAGTGTACCTATGATGACAATTACAGGCCTCATCTTTTTAAGTGGGAGAACTTGCACAATTGGTGGCTGACTAAATACTTTTTTGCCCCACTGTATGTAAGATTATGGAACGCATGATTACGGAGAGGCTAACTTACTTCCTGGAGAACAGGGAGTGAGTATCGCCACATCAGAGTGGGTTCAGGAAGGGGAGGGGAACTATGGACCCAGTGCTCTGCTTAGAAGCAGAGGTCAGGAAGGCTCAGGTGAACAAGGAGACTATTGTAACTGTCTTTTGATGTGGAGAAGGTGTATGATATCAAATCAAATCAAATTTATTTATATAGCCCTTCGTACATCAGCTGATATCTCAAAGTGCTGTACAGAAACCCAGCCTAAAACCCCAAACAGCAAGCAATGCAGGTGTAGAAGCACGGTGGCTAGGAAAAACTCCCTAGAAAAGCCAAAACCTAGGAAGAAACCTAGAGAGGAACCAGGCTATGTGGGGTGGCCAGTCCTCTTCTGGCTGTGCCGGGTAGAGATTATAACAGAACATGGCCAAGATGTTCAAATGTTCATAAATGACCAGCATGGTCGAATAATAATAAGGCAGAACAGTTGAAACTGGAGCAGCAGCACGGCCAGGTGGACTGGGGACAGCAAGGAGTCATCATGTCAAGTAGTCCTGGGGCATGGTCCTAGGGCTCAGGTCAGTTGAAACTGGAGCAGCAGCACGGCCAGGTGGACTGGGGACAGCAAGGAGTCATCATGTCAGGTAGTCCTGGGGCATGGTCCTAGGGCTCAGGTCCTCCGAGAGAGAGAAGGAGAGAATTAGAGAACGCACACTTAGATTCACACAGGACACCGAATTGGACAGGAGAAGTACTCCAGATATAACAAACTGACCCCAGCCCCCCGACACATAAACTACTGCAGCATAAATACTGGAGGCTGAGACATGTGGAAGGAGGGGTTGTTAATCAAGCTTGATATTATGGAGGTTGGAGGAAGAACATACAACTGGATAAACAATTTCTTGTTTGGAAGGTCTATCCAGGTGAGGAAGTCTCTATTAGTCAGCTACCTGGTGGATAACGGTACACGGCCGGGGAGCGTGATTAGACCTCGGTTGTTGTCAATTATGATCAATGATGTTTACCTCGGTTTGGACCACCACACAAGACAATGGGTCTAATCCCAGTAATTCCAAAACAACGGCGCAGTAGAAGGGGCAGACGGAGCGGCCTCCTGGTCAGGCTCCGTAGACGAGCACATCGCTCACCGCTGCCGAGCATACTACTCACCAATGTCCAGTCTCTTGACAACAAGGTAGACGAAATTCGAGCAAGGGTTGCCTTCCAGAGAAACACCGTTTTATAGACAAAAACTCAAACAGGATGTACCAGTGACGAGAACCATTCAACGCTATTCTGACCAATCGGAAGCCACGCTTCAAGATGGTTTGATCATGCAGACTGGAATATGTTCTGGTCAGCCACTGACTCTGTGAGTGAGTTTATAAGGAAGTGCATTGGAGATGTTGTACCCACTGTGACTATTAAAACCTACCCTAACCAGAACCCGTAGATGGATAGCGGCATTCACGCAAAACTGAAAGCGTGATTCACTGCATTTAACCCTGGAAAGAGGTCTAGAAATATGGCTGAAAATAAACGGTGTAATTATTCCCTCTGCAAGGCAATCAAACAAGCGAAATTCCGGTGCAGTGACAAGGTGGAGTCGCAATTCAATGTCTTATGTGGCAGGGTCTACAGGAAATAACAGACTACAAAAATAAAACAACACCCACTTCACAGACACCGCCGTCACGCTTCCAGACAAACCAGCCACACTAGACCCACTTCAGTTTGTATACCGCCCCAACAGATTCACAGATGACCCAATCGCCATCACACTGCCCTATCCCATCTGGACAACAATAAAACCTATGTAGGAATGCTGTTCATTGACTGGGGCGGTAGGTAGCCTAGTGGTTAGAGTGTTGGGCCTGTAACCGAAAGGTTGCTAGATCGAATCTCCAAGCTGACAAGGGAAAAATCTGTCGTTCTGCCCCTGAACAAGTTAACCCACTGTTCCTAGGCTGTCATTGTAAATAAGAATATGTTCTTAACTGACTTGCCTAGTTAATAAAGGTTAAAAACATTAAATAAAAATGTATTGTCTACAGCTCAGCATTCAACACCATAGTACCCTCCAAGCTCATCATCAAGCTGAAGGCCCTGGGTCTCAACCCTGCCCTGTGCAACTGGGTCCTGGACTTTGACGGGCCACCCCCATGTGGTGAATGTAGGAAACAACATCTGCACTTCGCTGACCCTCAACACTGGGGCCCCACAATGGTGCGTGCTCAGCCCTCTCCTGTACTCCCTGTTCACCCATGACTGCGTGGCCATGCACACCTCCAACTCAATCATCAAGTTCGCAGACGACACAACCAACAATGATGATGTAGCCCACAGGGAGGAGGTGAGGACACTCAGAGTGTGGTGTCAGGAAAACAACCACTCACTCAACATCAACAAAACAAAGGAGATGATTGTGGACTTCTGAAAACAGCCACAATAAACATACAAATACCTAGACCTACAAAGCACTAGACAATACAATACAAAAACTAGAGTATCCACCCGTGTCACACACTGACCTAACCAAAATATTTAAAAAAAACAGATATTTCAGGTCAGGGCGTGACAACTGTATTTTATACCATCTATTGCGTCTTGCCTATGCCACTCGGCCATCGCTCATCCATATACTTATATGTGCATATTCTCATTAACCCCTTTAGAATTGTGTATATTAGGTAGTTGTTGGAGAATTGTGAGATTACTTGTTAGATATTACTGCCCTGTCGGAACTAGAACCACAAGCATTTCGTTACATTCGCATTAACATCTGCTAACCATGTGTATGTGACCAATAAAATGTGATTTGAAAGTGTGAGAAGGTGCTAATTAAGGTACGCTGTCTGACGGGGAAGGAGTAATACCCAGGCGAATGGACTGTATGGAAGGTTTAGTCCAACTGTAGCTACTCCTGTAAACCAATCATGGCTACTCCCGCCTCCAGTAGTTGATCTAGAAGTGTTGGAGAGACTACACACAGATAGGAAGGGTGTTGATCCATCTGACTTGTTTAAGACATCTGGATACTGTGTATCAGGATTGTGAGGCCCTTTACACAGATGGTTCAAAAGATCCAAGGACAGGACGTACTGGGTCAGCATTTGTAGTGCAGGAATGTGGGGTGAGTCAGGAAACATATTGGGGTGACACATATAGTACTGTAACCTATGGTGTGTATCGCTGACGGAAGAGAGCTCGCGATTCCATTAAAAGCCTACTCCGGCTCATTCAATGGCCATCCTTCAATGTATATTAGTAGGCTATGTATTATGTATTGCCATCTTCATTTGTATGTTTGTTCAATTTAAAATGAATGATCAATTACAAGAAAAGCACGTTCCTCACAATTTATGAAATAGACAGGTTCTAAAAGATACTGTAGAAATGTACCTCGTCACAGAAGAGGTTAGCAAAATCTGATACAATTCAATAAATGTGTAATATAGGCTATTGTATGCGCACACACTCGGCACACACTCCCCTAGATTTGATTATATATATATATATAAAGGGTTGATAAAGTGTTGTTTTTATATTTTGCTCTGTTACCATTCTACTTGCCCATGTTCTGGGTAACTTAAGGTTTGGCATGGGTACAATAATTGTAAAATCGATAGAGAAGAATTACCATACACTCTCTGCTTACATTCATGAAGTTTATTAAAAGTGAAAATGAGCACGAGAAACAGCAACCACTAAAATTAAGACAGAACTTAACACATCATAAATGGTTTAATCTTTAAAAAGAAGCTGTTGAACAGCAGTAGGGCAAAGTAAAGACTGATATAAAGATGGATAACATGATGAGTTATGAACTGTTTGTTCTGACCTGTCATTGGTGAGTTCAGAGAGAGAGAGGGGGAAAAGGGGGAGGTGGAGAGAGAGCAAGAAAGAGAGGGCCTTCTCGGGCACTACCTCCCTCCCTCCCTCACAGCATTGGAAATCAGGGGACTTCCGTAACAGGTTTGGCGGTAGGGCTGCTCAAATAATTATTGGGATGATGATAAGAAAGGCGTGTTAAGACTGAGATAAGGGGCTCTATTCAAGCCGTATCGCAGAAGTTCAGCATTACAGCGCGATTGAAATTTAAAGGCAATGTTCCCACGTTAGTGAAGACTGCATTCACGGTAAGCTTTGCATGTCGCTTTAAACAGAAATTACCTTTAAAATGTATATTGCACAATCTGTAAGGCTTCAGCGATACAGGTTGAATAGAGCCCAAGGTCTCAACTGCATTTAACTCATCCAGCTTTTAATTTCCACACAGTTGGTCAACACACTGTTGATTAAATAAAATGGAACTGACTAAAATAATAAGTACTCGAAGACAGTGAAAATACAATGCATTTGGAAAGTATTCAGACCCCTTGAGTTTTCCATATTTTGTTGCATTACAGCCTTATTCTAAAATGTATTAAATTAATGCTTTTTCTCCTCAATCTACACACAATACCCCATAATGACAAAGCAAAAACAGGTTTTAGAAATTTTAGCAAATGTATAAAATATAAAAACATCAATACCTAATTTACATAAGTATTCAGAAACTTTGCTATCAAAATTGAGCTCAGGTGCATCCTGTTTCAATTGATCATCCTTCAGATGTTTCTACAACTTAATTGGAGTCCACCTGTGGTAAATTCAATTGATTATACATGATTTGGAAAGGCACACACCTGTCTATTTAAAGGTCCCACAGTTGACAGTGCATGTCAGAGTAAGCCATGAGGTTCAAGGAATTGTCCGTAGAGCTCCAAGACAGGATTGTGTTGAGGCACAGATCTGGGGAAGGGTACTAAAAAAATGTCTGTAGCATTGAAGATCCCCAAGAACACAGTGGCCTCCATTCTTAAATGGAAAAAGTTTGGGACCACCAAGACTCTTCCTAGAGCTGGCCGCCCGGCCAAACTGCGCAATCGAGGGAGAAGGGCCTTGGTCAAGGTGGTGACCAAGAACTTGATGGTGACTCTGACAGAGCTCCAGAGTTCCTCAGTGGAAATGGGAGAACCTTCCAGAAGGACAATCATCTCTGCAGCACTCGACCAATCAGGGCTTTTTGGTAGAGTGGCCAGACAGAAGCCATTCCTCAGTAGAAGACACATGAAAGCCATTTTGGAGTTTGCCAGAATGCACCTAAAGGACTCTCAGACCATGAGAAACAAGACTCTCTGGTCTGATGAAACCAAGATTGAACTCACATTTGGAGGAAACATGAAACAATACCTACAGTAAAGCATGGTGGTGGCAGCATCATGCTGTGGGGATGTTTTTCAGCAGCAGGGACTGGGAGACTAGTCAGGATCGAGGGAAAAATGAAGTGAGCAAAGTACAGAGAGAACCTTGATGAAGTCTTGAGCGCTCTGGAGCAGGTTCTCCTTCCAACAGGACAACGACGCTAAGCACACAGCCAAGAAAGACAACAGAGGAGTGGCTTCTGGAAAAGTCTCGGAATGTCCTTGAGTTGCCCAGCCAGAGCCCGGACTTTAACATGATTTAACATCTCTGAAGAGAAATAAAAACAGCTGTGCAGCGACAGTCCCCATCCAACCTGATAGAGCTTGAGAGGATCTGTAGAGAATGGGAGAAACTCTCCAGATACAGGTGTGCCAAGCTTGTAGTCATACCCAAGACAACTTGAGGCTGTAATTACTGCCAAGTGCTTCAACAAAGTAAAGGGTCTGAATACTTATTTAACTGTGATAGATATATAGATATACACCCACCGACCCACACACACACACACATTTCTAAAACTTGTTTTAGCTTTGTCATGTTTACATACACCTTAGCCTAATACATTTAAACTCAGTTTCACAATTCTTGACATTTAATCCTAGTAACAAGTCCCTGTTTTAAGTCAGTTAGGATCACCACTTTATTTTAAGAATGTGAAATGTCAGAATAATAGTAGAGTGATTTATTTCAGCTTTTATTTCTTTCATCACATTCCCAGTGGGTCATTAGTTTACATACACTCAATTCATATTTGGTAGCATTACCTTTAAATTGTTTAACTTGGGTCACACATTTCCAGAAGCCTTCCACAAGCTTCCCACAATAAGTTCCTCCTGACAGTTCCACCAGCTCTGAGTCAGGTTTGTAGGCCTCCTTGCTCGCACACACTTTTTCAAATTTTCCCACAAATCTTCTATAGGATTGAGGTCAGGGCTTTGTGATGGCCATTCCAATACCTTGACTTTGTTGTCCTTAAAGCATTTTGCCACAACTTTGGAAGTATGCTTGGGGTCATTGTCCATTTGGAAGACCCATTTGCGACCAAGCTTTAACTTCCTGACTGATGTTTTGAGATGTTGCTTCAATATATCCACATAATTGTCCTGCCTCATGATGCCATCTATTTTGTGAAGTGCACCAGTCCCTCCTGCAGCAAAACACCCCCACACCATGATGCTGCCACCCCCATGCATCACGGTTGGGATGGTGTTCTTCGGCTTGCAAGCCTCCACCTCCAAACATAACGATGGCCAAACAGTTCTATTTTGTTTCATCAGACCAGAGGACCTTTCTCCAAAATGTACAATCTTTGTCCCCATGTGCAGTTGCAAACCGAAGTCTGGCTTTTTTTAATGGTGGTTTTGGAGCAGTGGCTTCGGAGCAGTGGCTTCTTCCTTGCCGAGCGGCCTTTCAGGTTGTCGATATAGGACTCATTTTACTGTGGATATAGATACTTTTGTATCCGTTTCCTCCAGGATCTTCTTTCTTTTGATTTTCCCATGATGTCAAGCAAAGAGGCACTGCGTTTGAAGGTAGGTATTGAATTACATCCACAGGTAACCCTCCAATTGACTCAAATTATGTCAATTAGCCTATCACATCATTTTCAGAAATTTTCCAAGCTGTTTAAAAGGCACAGTCAACTTAGTGTATATACTTCTGACCAACTGGAATTGTGATACAGTGAATTATAAGTGAAATAGTCTGTCTGTAAACAATTGTTGGAAAAATTACTTGTGTCATGTACAAAGTAGATGTCCTAACCGACTTGCCAAAACTATAGTTTGTTAACAAGAAATTTGTGGAGTGATTGAAAAACGAGTTTTAATGACTCCAACCTAAGTGTATGTAAATGTCCGACTTCAACTGTATATAGCATGTAAGGACAGTAACCCATGGAATGATCACACAAAAAAACAAAACATTTCATAGGTCTCCCTCAAATCCACAATGGTTTCAATCTCAAAAGAATGTCTTACTCTAGACTTACTCTTAACACATATGGTTAAGTCAGGGTTGGGGTCAAATCCATTTCAATTCAGACAATTCAGGAAGTAAACTGAAATTCCAATTTGAGAAATGTGAAATTTGAATTTCAGTATACTTCCTGAATTGGCTGAATTGAAAAGGAAGTGACCCCAACCTTGCAATGTAAGTTGCATTTTCTTCATTTGGCACAATTATTGTGCATAATATTAATCACATACTGAGGTGTGTGTGTGTGTATATATATAATGAAATACATTATTATGTATAAATTTGAGTACAGCATTTACAATATTATACAAAATAAAGGGAAAGACAACCTAGTCAGTTGTACAACTGAATGCATTCAACTGAAATGTGTGTTCTGCAAATAGGTACATAGAGTATATTCTGATCAATAAAACAATATATATTCTGATCAATAAAACAATATATGGCGAACAGAAGTCATCTTTCAATGTAGTATCCATTTATATTGTATATATTAGGGGGTAGAGGGAGTAGTCTGAAGTCTAACCCTGATCATATATATTGTATATATTAGGGGATAGAGGAAGTAGTCTGACGTCTCACCCTGATCATATATATTAGGGGGTAGAGGGAGTAGTCTGACGTCTCACCCTGATCATATATATTAGGGGATAGAGGGAGTAGTCTGACGTCTCACCCTGATCATATATATTAGGGGATAGAGGAAGTAGTCTGACGTCTAACCCTGATCATATATATTAGGGGGTAGAGGGAATAGTCTGACGTCTCACCCTGATCATATATATTAGGGGGAAGAGGGAGTAGTCTGACGTCTCACCCTGATCATATATTGTATATATTAGGGGGTAGAGGAAGTAGTCTGACGTCTAACCCTGATCACATATATTAGGGGATAGAGGAAGTAGTCTGACGTCTAACCCTGATCATATATATTAGGGGATAGAGGAAGTAGTCTGACGTCTAACCCTTATCATATATATTAGGGGGAAGAGGGAGTAGTCTGACATCTAACCCTGATCATATATTGTATATATTAGGGGGTAGAGGAAGTAGTCTGACGTCTAACCCTGATCATATATATTAGGGGGAAGAGGGAGTAGTCTGACGTCTCACCCTGATCATATATTGTATATATTAGGGGGTAGAGGAAGTAGTCTGATGTCTAACCCTTATCATATATTGTATATATTAGGGGGTAGAGGAAGTAGTCTGATGTCTAACCCTTATCATATATATTAGGGGATAGAGGAAGTAGTCTGACGTCTAACCCTTATCATATATATTAGGGGATAGAGGAAGTAGTCTGACGTCTCACCCTGATCATATATATTGTATATATTAGGGGGTAGAGGGAGTAGTCTGACGTCTCACCCTGATCATATATATTGTATATATTAGGGGGTAGAGGGAGTAGTCTGACGTCTCACCCTGATCATATATAGTGTATATATTAAGGGGTCTGAAATCTAACCCTGATCATATCCTTGAGACAGTATTCATGTAACCCGTATATGATTCTTCAAAACCACAAGAGATATTATTCTGAGACATTATTTCCCAGAGTAGTAATATTTTATAATAGTTTGTATAATGCCTAGTTACTCATTGTGCACTCGCTGGTGCAGCTGAAGGAGACTCTAGACTTCCACAGTCAGAATGAGTTTACTAAAGCTGTCTCAGAATGTAACACGTGCTATGTCATGCCACAGGACCATTACAGGAAACTCTTAAACACTCAAACAGTTGCATTGCAATAAACCATCCCCCCCATCCACCAACCCAAACATCCAGCCAGCCAGCCAGCGTCACACTGAGGAACAGTGTTGGGTCGACGTCGTGTTCCATGTCTTGCAGACACATCTATAAAAATAAGAGTATAGTACAAACATATTTAGCAATATTTTCACTCTACACATACACATTCCTATCCATTTATCCATCCATCCATCCAAGCCGTATCCATTTATCCATCCATCCATCCAAGCCGTATACACATCCATCCATCCATCCATCCAAGCCGTATACACATCCATCCATCCATCCATCCAAGCCGTATACACATCCATCCATCCATCCAAGCCGTATACACATCCATCCATCCATCCAAGCCGTATACACATCCATCCATCCATCCAAGCCGTATCCATTTATCCATCCATCCATCCAAGCCGTATACACATCCATCCATCCATCCAAGCCGTATACACATCCATCCATCCATCCAAGCCGTATACACATCCATCCATCCATCCAAGCCGTATACACATCCATCCATCCATCCAAGCCGTATACACATCCATCCATCCATCCAAGCCGTATACACATCCATCCATCCATCCAAGCCGTATACACATCCATCCATCCATCCAAGCCGTATACACATCCATCCATCCAAGCCGTATACACATCCATCCATCCAAGCCGTATACACATCCATCCATCCAAGCCGTATACACATCCATCCATCCAAGCCGTATACACATCCATCCATCCAAGCCGTATATACTAGAGGTCGACCGATTAATCGGAATGGCCGATTTCAAGTTTTCATAACAATCGGTAATCAGCATTTTTGGACACCGATCGTGGCCGATTACATTGCACTCCACGAGGAGACTGCGTGGCAGGCTGACTACCTGTTATGCGCGTGCAGCAAGGAGCCAAGGTAAGGTGCTAGCTAGCATTAAACATATCTTATAAAAAAAAATCAATCTTAACATAATCACTAGTTAACTAGACATGGTTGATGATATTACTAGTTTATCTAGCTTGTCCTGCTTGCATATAATCGATGCGATGCCTGTTAATTTATCAGCCTACTTCGCCAAACGGGTGATTTAACAAGCGCATTCTCTAAAAAAAGCACTGTTGCACCAAAACTTAACCATATACATCAACGCCTTTCTTAAAAGTATATATTTTTAAACCTGCATATTTAGTAAATATTGCCTGCTAACATGAATTTCATGTAACTAGGGAAATTCTGTCACTTCTCTTGAGTTCTGTGCAACAGAGTCCGGGTACATGCAGCATTTGGGTCGCCTGGCTCGTTGCCAGAATTTTACGTAATTATGGCGTACGGTTGTGCAATGTAACAGGAATATTTAGACTTAAGCACCACCCACTGCATAAAATACGGATCTGTTCCTTATTTCACTGAAAGAATAAACGTTTTGTTTTCTAAATGATAGTGTCCGGATTTGACCATATTTATTTATTTCACCTTTTTTTAACCAGATAGTTGCAAATGAGAACTTGTTCTCAACTAGCCTGCGACCTGGCCAAGATAAAGCATAGCAGTGTGAACAGACAACAACACAGAGTTACACATGGGAGTAAACAGGTCAATAACATAGTAGAACAAAGAATCTACATACATTGTGTGCAAAAGGCACGAGGAGGTAGGCAATAAATAGGCCATAGGAGTGAATAATTAAAATTTAGCAGATTAACACTGGAGTGATAAATGATCAGATGAACATGTGCAGGTAGAGATGGTGTGCAAAAGAGCAGAAAAATAAAATAAAAACAGTATGGGGATGAGGTAGGTAAATTGAATACCGATGGACTATGTACAGCTGCAGCGATTGGTTAGCTGCTCAGATAGCAGATGTTTAAAGTTGGTGAGGGAGATAAAAGTCTCCAACTTCAGAGATTTTTGTAATTCGTTCCAGCCACAGGCAGCAGAGAACTGGAAGGAAAGGCGGCCAAATTAGGTTTTGGCTTTAGGGATGATCAGTGAGATACACCTGCTGGAGCGCGTGCTACGGGTGGGTGTTGCCATCGTGACCAGTGAACTGAGAAGGCGGAGCTTTACCTAGCATAAACTTGTAGATCACCTGGAGCCAGTGGGTCTGGCGACGAAAACATGTCGCGAGGGCCAGCCGACTAGAGCATACAGGTCGCAGTGGTGGGTGGTATAAGGTGCTTTAGTAACAAAACGGATGGCACTGTGATAAACTGCATCCAGTTTGCTGAGTAGAGTATTGGAAGCTATTTTGTAGATGACGTCGCCGAAGTCGAGGATCGTTAGGATAGTCAGTTTTACTAGGGTAAGTTTTGCGGCGTGAGTGAAGGAAGCTTTGTAGGCAAAATAGAAAAACGACTCTAGATTTGATTTTGGATTGGAGATGTTTGATATGAGTCTGGAAGGAGAGTTTGCAGTTTAGCCAGACACCTAGGTACTTATAGATGTCCACATATTCTAGGTCGGAACCATCCAGGGTGGTAATGCTAGTCGGGCGTGCGGGTGCAAGCAGCGAAGGGTTGAAAAGCATGCATTTGGTTTTACAAGCGTTTAAGAGCAGTTGGAGGCCACGGAAGGAGTGTTGTATGGCATTGAAGCTAGATTGGAGGTTAGATAACACAGTGTCCAAGGAAGGGCCAAAAGTATACAGAATGGTGTCGTCTGCGTAGAGGTGGATCAGGGAATCGCCCGCAGCCAGAGCAACATCATTGATATATACAGAGAAAAAGAGTCGGCCCGAGAATTGAACCCTGTGGTACCCCCATAGAGACTGCCAGAGGACCGGACAACATGCCCTCCGATTTGACACACTGAACTGTCTGCAAAGTAGTTGGTGAACCAGGCAAGGCAGTCATTAGAAAAACCGAGTCTGCCGATAAGAATATGGTGATTGACAGAGTCGAAAGCCTTGGCCAGGTCGATGAAGACGGCTTCACAGTACTGTCTTTTATCGATGGCGGTTATGATATCGTTTAGTACCTTGAGCGTGGCTGAGGTGCACCCGTGACCGGCTCGGAAACCGGATTGCACAGCCTTAGAGAGGCAGGGCAGGATGGATATAGGTCTAACAGTTTGGGTCCAGGGTGTCTCCCCCTTTGAAGAGGGGGATGACCGCGGCAGCTTTCCAAGCCTTGGGGATCTCAGACGATACGAAGGAGAGGTTGAACAGGCTGGTAATAGGGGTTGCGACAATGGCGGCGGACAGTTTCAGAAATAGAGGGTCCAGATTGTCAAGCCCAGCTGATTTGTATATTAATGACCTAAGGCTCGTGTTTCTGTGAGTTATGGTATAATTAAGTCTATGATTTGATATTTTATAGAGCAATCTGACTGAGCGGTGGTAGGCAGCAGCAGGCTTGTAAGCATTCATTCAAACAGCACTTTCGTGGGTTTGCAGCAGCTCTTCGCTGTGCTTCAAGCATTGAGCTGTTTATGACTTCACGCCTATCAACTCCCGAGATTAGGCTGGTGTAACTGATGTGAAATGGCTAGCTAGTTAGCGGGGTGTGCACTAATAGCATTTCAATTGGTGACGTCACTCGCTCTGAGACCTTGAAGTAGTTGTTCCCCTTGCTCTGCAAGGGCCGCGGCTTTTGTGGAGCGATGGGTAATGATGCTTCGCGGGTGGCTGTTGTCGATGTGTTCATGTTCGAGGCCAGGTAGGGACGGAAGCTATACTGTTACACTTGCAACACTAAAGTGCCTATAAGAACATCCAATAGTCAAAGGTATATGAAATACAAATGGTATAGAGAGAAATAGTCCTATAATAGCTACAATCTAAAACTTCTTACCTGGGAATGTTGAAGACTCATGTTAAAAGGAACCACCAGCTTTCATATGTTCTCATGTTCTGAGCAAGGAACTTAACCGTTAGCTTTTTTACATGGCACATATTGTACTTTTACTTTCTTCTCCAACACTTTGTTTTTGCATTATTTAAACCAAATTGAAAATGTTTCATTTATTTGAGGCTAAATTGATTTAATATATTAAGTTAAAATAAGTGTTGATTTAGTATTGTTGCAATTGTCATTATTACAAATAAATAAAAACAAAAATCGGCCGATTAATCGGTATCAGCTTTTTTTGGTCCTCCAATTATCGGTATCGGCATTAAAATCATAATTGGTCAAACTCTAGTATATACATCCATCCAATCCATATATCAATCCAATCCGTATATTCATCCATCCATGCCTCTTTAATACATATGCTGACTTCAAACCCAGCAGTAACACGGCGACTCCAACCACACCCATCAGCACCCAGACAACAGTGTGGTTCCTAGCATCTGTTTATGGGAGAGGAGAGAGAGAGAGAGAGAGAGAGAGAGACTGAGCACACAGAAAACCTCCCCAATCCAGTTACAGATCAATTACAGAGATCTGACTAACACCCAATCTGTGTTGTTTAGCCTGAGTGCCAGAGATCTGACTAACACTCAATCTGTGTTGTTTAACCTGAGTGCCTCTGCTCTGTCATTGCCTCACTCTATAGACAGCACAGCAGTGGAGTGTTATTCAAGTGTTTAATTGCAAGATAAAGAGGTAGTGAATTGAGTCAACTCAGAGAGCTGATAATCTGTGGTTATCTCAGCTGTAACACTCTTTCTGAGCCAAGCGGAGTCTCTGAGGTTAAATATGGTCCTATTAAAGTAGATAAACACACCTGCTGATAAGCTAATGTGAGACAATAAACAGTTGAGCCATATTAAAGTGAACCATGATGTAAACACAGGGAGAGAGGGGAGAGTGCTAAAGTGACAACACACCAAGTTGTTGATGAGTAACGTCAACGGTTATATCTTCCTGTTTCCCCAAGACAGTCCAATAGAGTGAAAGAGCTGGGTCTTTTCTTTGAACCGGGTTCAATGCAAGCAATCCGATTAGCTACAGTACAACAAGCAGTGTCAGATTGAAAAGGTGAAACTGTATTACTCTAACCTTGATTGATGGGGACATGGTCATTACTGTGGCGATTGGTGGCAGGTTTGTAAGGTCCATGACTGCAGTTAGCTGGAGAACACAAAATAAAAGATATTAATCAGTCATTTGTCTGCCACACCACAAAAAAAATGACTGCTGCTATGCTCTGTCAATGATGTGACAAACTTCCCATGTCACACCCTGTCACTCATTCATACAACAGCCTCTAGCAGCTTTGTTCTTAGTGTGTGTGTTTACTCACTGAGGCACTGCACCTCCCAAAATGGTGCCTGTAAGAGAGAAAAAAACTGGTTGAAAAGAGGACAGAGTGAGATGTCCTGATTGAACATGTCAGGACATACCAACACTCACATGACATACAGTTGAAGTTTACATACACTTAGGTTGGAGTCATTAAAACTCATTTTTTTCCAGCACTCCACAAATTTCTTGTTAACAAACTATAGTTTTGGCAAGTCAGTTAGCACATCTACTTTGTGCATGACACAAGTAATTTTTCCAACAATTGATTACAGGCAGATTATTTCACTTATAATTCACTATTACAATTCCAGTGGGTCAGAAGTTTACATACACTAAGTTGACTGTGCCTTTAAACTGCTTGGAACGTTCCAGAAAATGTTATGGCTTTAGAAGCTTCTGATAAATGATGTCAATTAGCCTGAGTCAATTGGAGGTCTACCTGTGGATGTATTTTAAGGCCTACCTTCAAACTCAGTGCCTCTTTGCTTGACATCATGGGAAAATCAAAGGAAATCAGCCAAGACTTCAGAAAAAAAATTGTAGACCTCCACAAGTCAGGTTCATTCTTGGGAGCAATTTCAAATGCCTGAAGGTACCACATTCATCTGTACAAACAATAGTACGCAAGTATAAACACCATGTGACCACGCAGCCGTCATACCCTTCAGAAAGGAGATGCGTTCTGTCTCCTAGAGATGAACGTACTTTGGTGCGAAAAGTGCAAATCAATCCCAGAACAGCAGCAAAGGACCTTGTGAAGATGCTGGAAGAAACAGGTACAAAAGTATCTATAGCCACAGTAAAACGAGTCCTATATTGGCATAACCTGAAAGGCCGCTCAGCAAGGAAGAAGCCACTGCTCCAAAACCAAAAGCCAGACTTCGGTTTGCAACTGCACATGGGACAAAGATTGTACTTTTTGGAGAAATGTTCTCTGGTCTGATGAAACAAAAATAGAACTGTTTGGCCATAATGACCATCGTTATGTTTGGAGGAAAATGGTGGAGGCTTGCAAGCTGAAGAACACCATCCCAAATGTGAAGCACAGGGGTGGCAGCATGTTGTGGGGGTGCTTTGCTGCAGGAAGGACTGGTGTACTTCACAAAATAGATGGCATCATGAGGGAGAAAAATGATGTGGATATATAGAAGCAACATGTCAAGACATCAGTCAGGAAGTTAAAGCTTGGTTGCAAATGGGTCTTCCAAATGGACAATGACACCAAACAAACTTCAAAAGTTGTGGCAAAATGGCTTGATGACAACAAAGTCAAGGTATTGGAGTGGCCATCACAAAGCCCTGACCTCAATCCTATAGAAAATGTGTCGGCAGAACTGAAAAAGCGTGTGCGAGCAAGGAGGCCTACAAACCTGACTCAGTTACACCAGCTGTGAGGAGAAACGGGCCAAAATTCACCAAACGTATTGTGGGAAGCTTGTAGAAGGCTACCTGAAACATTTGACCCAAGTTAAACAATTTAAAGGCAATGCTACCAAATATGAATTGAGTGTATGCAAACTTCTGGCCCACTGGGAATGTGATGAAAGAAATAAATGCTGAAATAATTCTCTACTATTATTCTGACATTTCACATTCTTAAAATAAAGCGGTGATCCTAACTGACCTAAGTCAGGGAATCTTTACTTGGATTAAATGTCAGGAATTGTGACAAACTGAGTTTACATGTATTTGGCTAAGGTGTATGTAAACTTCAGACGTCAACTTCATCCCTCCCACCCGTCCTTACTAACATGTTAAACTGGGGTGTAGACAAACTACGACATAGACACATACATGATCTTATTGGTGTGTCTTAAACCATGTCCGTGCTTCATCAGATCCAACAGACACACTAGAGTAACCACATCAGTAACAGTAACATACCACAGTCAGCATGCAGTCCATTGAGTAGGTCAGTCTGTCCAGGCAGCCTAAGACAGTGATGGAGTGACTGGTCTGAGCCAAAGTACAGTTTTCATCTCTCTCTTTGTCATTGGCAAGAACAGTCATCTAAATAAAGTAAAATAGACAACATAAGTCAAAGGTTTAACATAAAGTACTGTAGTTCAGTGTTTCCCAACTCCTAGTCATAAAGAACTACTGGGTGTGCAGGCTTTTGTTCAAGCTCAGCACTAACACTGCATTGCTTATCATGAACATGATTAGTTGAATCAGGTGGGTTATGTTGATGCTGTGCTGGAGCAGAAGGCTGAATCTCTTTAGAACCAGGGTTACAATTACTTGAACATTTTACCACTCCTTAATGAGTCATCATATTGTAAGTAGCTTCTGCTGTCACTCACGTTTTCATCCAACCACTGGGTCTCGCAATTGGCCAAAGGCAGAGATTCAGGTAGTTCATAGGTCGTTGTATAGTTAGGATGTTGGATCACCTTACAATTATTGTTGTGCGTGTCTACAACAGGCAGCAGACACCCCACTAGGACTGTGAAAAAGAGAGAACTTAGTTACAAATTTACTCCATCAATCACAACATTTCATTTTGTTAGTGTTGCATCATGTTAGGCGAAAGATAAATCAAAGCAGGGAATCTCACCACACAGCACAGGCACAATGTGTCTGTGCATTGTTGGAGACATGCAGCATGGAAAAAAAAACTGAACAACAGACTAAATTGTTTGTGGAATTGGAGAGTTATTGTGTTGGGAGGAGATTGGGGAAAGTAATCAAACATACCATCAATATGCTTGAATTGTGTCCGAGTTCCTCTCACATGCTCCACTAAGCCTATATACTGTAACTGCCTCCCCCCATAGACTTGGATTTGCTTGCTTGGTACTAGCATGGTACCTACTACTGTAATGTACAAATCATCCTACGTGGAGGAGCGTAATTTCGCCCCATTGGTAGCTTTGTTTTAACATGGAATGAATGGTCAGTTACAAAAAAAGGTACGTTCCTCCCAATTTATGAAATAACGTCGTCCTAAAAACACATGTAAAAAATGTGCGGTGGTCCTAACAAAACCCATATCATCACGTTTATACAAATACGTTGATAAAATCGGATACAATTCAATAAGTGTGTAACATACATGTAACGTTACGCAGTTTACAATGCGAGCATACCCAATAACCTACAGATGCGGAACAGCTGAGAAAAAACACACACAATTGTTTATCGTAACCGTCGTCACATTGCAATAAGTGTAAAAGTTGTATGCAAAAATGTATCGCCATGCTGTAAAATTTCCACTTACTGTACGCGCAGTTCAGTTTCCACAAAATGTCAGAACCAGAAGTTGTCGGAATAATCATTTTAACTAACAGAAACGGCGATAAAGTGTATGTAACGTCAGCCGGGAAGAATCGAGCCGAAGAGCCCTTTGGTAGGCGGTGTTGTGGTCGATTTTTCACGGTGGGGTGACCAAAAAATATCATGCGGCTTCTTAATATGGTCTGCACGGTGACGTAAATACAACTCATAGTAGAGTTGCCATGTTCGTCATTTTCACGACCATTGATATACTTTGAAATCAATGTCGCAGGTAAAAATGTCTTGGTTGCAGATTGCGAGTCATATGTTGTACAACGAACGCCATGGCATTTCTTTTAAAAATAAAGAAAAATGAAAGTTATATATATGTACAATGGTGGAAAAAGTACCCAATTGTCATACTTGAGTAAAAGTTAAGTTACCTTAATAGAAAATTGCTCAAGTAAAAGTGAAAGTTACCTAGTAAAATACTACTTGAGTAAAAGTCTAAAAGTATTTGGTTTTAATATTTTAGCAATTACATTTACTTTAAATTCTCAAGTATATTTTAGCAATTACATTTACTTTTGATACTTAAGTATTGAAAGTAAAATTATAAATATTTTCAAATTCCCTATATTAAAACCTGTTTGGGATAGGGGACAGCATTTTCACTTTGGATGAAAGCGTGCCCAGAGTAAACTGCCTGCTACTCAGGCCCAGTTGCTAATATATGCATATCATTAGTAGATTTGGATAGAAAACACTCAGTTTCTAAAACTGTTTGAATGATGTCTGTGAGTATAACAGAACTCATATGGCAGGCGAAAACCTGAGAAAAATCCAACCAGGGAGTGGGAAATCTGAGGTTTGTAGTTTTTGAACTCATTGCCTATCCAATATACAATGTCTATGGGTTCATATTGCACTTCCTAAGGCTTCCACTAGATGTCAACAGTCTTTAGAACCTTGTTTGATGCTTCTACTGTGAAGGAGGGGGAAATGGGAGCTGACTGAGTCAGAGGTCTGCCAGAGTGGCATGAGCTGATCACGCTCGCTCACGTGAGAGTTGGCTTGCGCTCCATTGTATTTCTAAAGACAAAGGAATTCTCCGGTTGGAACATTATTGAAGATTTATGATAAAAACATCCTAAACGTACTCAAATTATTGCATGGTTTGCTTTATCCATACAGTTTTTAAAAAATCTGACACAGCGGTTGCATTAAGGAGAAGTATATCTCTAATTCTGTGCATAACACTTGTATCTTATATTAAAGTTTATGATGACTATTTCTGTAAATTGATGTGGCTCTCTGCAAAATCACCGGATGTTTTGGAAGCAAAATATACTGAACAATAATGCGCCAATGTAAACTGAGAGTTTTGCCTATAAATATGAACTTTATCAAACAAAACATACATGTATTGTGTAACATGAATTCCTATGAGTGCCATCTGATGAAGATCATCAAAGGTTAGTGATTAATTTTATCTCTATTTCTGCTTTTTGTGACTTCCCTCTTTGGCTGGAAAATGGATGTATGTGTTTTTGTGACTAGGCTCTGACCTAACATAATCATATATTGTGCTTTCGCTGTAAAGCCTTTTTGAAATCGGACATGATGGGTAGATTAACAAGAAGTTAAGCTTTAATTTGGTGTATTGCACTTGTAAATGTATGAAAGTTATATATTTCAAAAAAATATTTGAGTTTTGCTCACTGCCTTTTCAGCGGAATGTTGTCGAGGGGTTCCGCTAGCCATAATTTAAACAAACCAGATGGTAACATTTTCTTGTTTTTTTATTTACAGATTACCAGGGGCACATTCCAACACTAAGTCATAATTTACAAGCGAAGCATTTGTGTTTATAGGCTACCTACATCTAAGAAAACCATGGCAAAGTTGAATTACAATCTTAAACCCAGATCTTAGTCTGTGGCCTATGCCTATTGAAATGAGCCATTTATAACTGTTTGTAGTGTTATCACATGGCACATAATAATGGCACAATTGCCATAAAATAGCCTAACATTTGATTTTTTGAGCTTGTCCAATTGTTTTTTGCTCAGAGATTTCGAGATCCTCTGTTCAACTTTCATCACTCAAACTATGCTGTTGGATTTATCTATAGCAGTGGTTCTTAACCTGGGTTCGATCGAGCCCCAGGAGTTCGGTGAGTCAGTCTCAGGGGTTTGCCGGAGGTCAAGACACACATCCGACTCATATGATTCGTGATGACATGCCCCGCTTGGCCATCATTGGCTGCAGGTGATCACGCTACATCGCTTGGCCTATCTGTGTTGCAGGGAATTTGGTGCGCTTAGTACTCGACCTGTGACTGTGATGGTGATGATATGTCTTGTGATTTCTTTCTTAATATTTTAATCCCTTCATACTTACTATGTCGAGCAAAAAACTAAAGGGGTCGGACGAATATGTACAATATGGATTCACATGTATAATGGAACGTGATGGGAGTCAGCGTCCTAACTGCATGATTTGCAATGCCAAGTTGAGCAATTCTAGTCTAGCACCGGCAAAACTAAGAGAACACTTCCTTAAGCTGCATGGAGAAGGAAAATACAAGAACACAACGCTCGCTGAATTCAAGGTGAAGAGAGACAGATTCGATGAAAAGGCTACTCTGCCTGTTCTCGGCTTTGTACCCATCAACAAACCGATCCTCACAGCATCGTACGAAGTAGCTTACCTGATCGCAAAGCAGGGCAAACCACACACCATTGGTGAAGCACTCATAAAACCAGCTGTGTTGAAGATGGCGAATACCATGCTGGGAAAAGAGGCTGAAGTTAAGTTATCCCAAATTCCTCTTTGAAATGACACCATCAGCGATAGAATAGAGAACATGAGCAAAGACATCTTGGCTCAAGTAGTTGCAGATCTGATTTCAAGCCCAGGCAAAATTCAGCCTTCAACTCGACGAGACCACAGACTTATCCAATCTAAGCCAGCTTGCTGTATTCGTGCGCTATGTGAAAGACGACGTGATAAAGGACGATTTTCAGGTTCAGTACCTCCAACAAGGTTAAGAACCACTGATCTATAGTTATGCACTTGTTCAAAAGGGATTTATTTACAATTATAAACTGGATTCAAGCCCTGAATGCTGATTGGCTGAAAGCCCTGGTATATCAGACCATACACCATGGGTATGACAATTTTTTTTTTTTACAATGCTAACCAGTTTATAATAGCAGTAAGGAACCCCTGGGGGGTTGTGGTATATGGCCAAAATGCCACAGCAAATGGCTGTATCCAGGCACTCTGCGCTGCATCATGCTTAAGAACAGCCCTTAGCCATGGTTTATTGGCCATATACCATACCCCCCTCATGCGTTAATGCTTAATCACAGCAGTCAAACAAGTTATATCGATATCCATTGATGGAAAAGGATCTGGCGAGTTTAATGTCAAATTTTATTTCCCTTGCTACATATTCAAATTAGTTTATCACGTCATGTCACAGTTTGCAATAATTATTATTTTGATGGAAACCAAATTTCTAATGTCGTTCCAAGTTACCGCGATATTTCTTCTTAATTGGCTCGATAACATTGGTTTATTGTATACATGTGGCAACTCCAATTGCTGTGAACAAAAAAATGTGGGCTAGTTTTCAGGTCTTTTGGGTGGGTTTTGAGTGGTCTTTGTGCTAGACATTTTAGTTAGACCTGGCAACCCTGACTCGTAGTCAAGTTTCTTTGGTGTAAGTGTGTGTGATGTATGAAGTGACTAACCCAAGTGAAAGTATAGCAGGCTACTAAAGTAGGCTACTAAAGTTTGAAGCTCCATAATCTTTTCCCGTTCTCTGGAGGCATGATATTGCAGCAGCTAGTGTGGGAGTGTGCCTCATGATAGTAAAAACAGCAAAAACAAACATGTCTGTTTGTGGAACGCAGCTCAGAGAAATACTTCCCCTTCACACTCACACACAGGCTGTTTCTATATAAACAAACCTCAGTAGGAATGGTTACTAAATGACCCTAAAATAAGACCTGATCCAAGGTCAGTGTCCTCTTACAGTGTGTCAGGACTGTGGAACACCACCAAGAGTGTCAGAGCCCCAGAGATCCTATTAAACATGTATCTCTATAGTGAGAGCAGTGGGGTATATGGAAAGTTGTGCCCATGCCATGTCAATGCTCACTCCTTGACTCTAATGTAGTAAGGCAGGGACGACAGGAGAAGAGACAGGCCAGGAGAATGGTACTGGCAGGAGTAGGCCTGGAGCACAGCAGGCAGGAGTCAAAGACTAGAGACAGGCCAGGAGAATGGTACTGGCAGGAGTAGGCCTGGAGTACAGCAGGGAGGAGTCAAAGACTTGAGACAGGCCAGGAGAATGGTACTGGCAGGAGTAGGCCTGGAGCACAGCAGGGAGGAGTCAAAGACTTGAGACAGGCCAGGAGAATGGTACTGGCAGGAGTAGGCCTGGAGCACAGCAGGGAGGAGTCAAAGACTTGAGACAGGCCAGGAGAATGGTACTGGCAGGAGTAGGCCTGGAGCACAGCAGGCAGGAGTCAAAGACTTGAGACAGGCCACGAGAATGGTACTGGCAGGAGTAGGCCTGGAGCACAGCAGGCAGGAGTCAAAGACTTGAGACAGGCCAGGAGAATGGTACTGGCAGGAGTAGGCCTGGAGCACAGCAGGGAGGAGTCAAAGACTTGAGACAGGCCAGGAGAATGGTACTGGCAGGAGTAGGCCTGGAGCACAGCAGGGAGGAGTCAAAGACTTGAGACAGGCCATGAGAATGGTACTGGCAGGAGTAGGCCTTGAGCACAGCAGGGAGGAGTCAAAGACTTGAGACAGGCCAGGAGAATGGTACTGGCAGGAGTAGGCCTGGAGCACTGCAGGCAGGAGTCAGGAGTCAAAGACTAGAGACAGGCCAGGAGAATGGTACTGGCAGGAGTAGGCCTGGAGCACAGCATGCAGGAGTCAAAGACTAGAGACAGGCCAGGAGAATGGTACTGGCAGGAGTAGGCCTGGAGCACTGCAGGCAGGAGTCAAAGACTTGAGACAGGCCAGGAGAATGGTACTGGCAGGAGTAGGCCTGGAGCACAGCAGGCAGGAGTCAAAGACTTGAGACAGGCCAGGAGAATGCTACTGGCAGGAGTAGGCCTGGAGCACTGCAGGCAGGAGTCAGGAGTCAAAGACTAGAGACAGTTATATTTGAAAACTGGAACCGGTTAAATGTGATAAATCTTTTACACAATGCACAATAAATATCTGACCTGACGTTAGCTTTTGATGACTCAGAGTCCACCTCCCTGTACGCAGCAGATGTATGGAATAGTGATTAAAGTCACAGTTGCCTAGCAATGCGGCAGGATCAGATAAACATAACATACACATATCCAGGGTGGGTAAAGGCTTTTTCTTTGGTTCTTCATAAAAAACACATCCTTCCTGTGTAGAGCAGTTATTGTAAACTAGCGAAGAAGAACATGATCAGTCTTGCACCATCCCAGGGCTGCCAACTCTCATGCATCCCATATGAAGATGTGGCTGCAGTGAGGATGGTTGGCTGTTTGTCATTTTATGTCCAGAACTGATGAAGTATTCAGAGTCCACACCCCTTCCTGTTATTGGATGTCCATAAGAAGGAGTCTGGCAGATAAATGTACAGTGAGGTCATAACTCTGAAGCAAAAACACTGCCTCAGCACAGGGAAACAGACAGAAAATGCCCCTTCACTCACATACAGGCCATTTCCATAACAACAGGCAGAGCAGGTGGAGGGAGAGCAGAGATAAAAACAAGCAGCTGTGTACTCTGTCTCTGGGGCTTCCCCTGCTGGTGCTAGCTGCCAGAGGACCAGGCCATTCCTCTGCTCTCTGACATCACATGCCTCTGCAAGAATTCATCTAATAGACATTTTTGTTGTGTTTAATAGCCAAATCAAAAAAGAAACCCTTTTAACAGAAAAGTTGCTATTGACGAACAAAGGCCCATTTCACTTCACACACTTTGTTAATGTAAAGACAGCCATGGGTTCATATTCCAAATAACTAACATTGACTGTTATACTGACATGATTATTTTTAGATTTGTTATTTCACCTTTATTTAACCAGGTAGGCCAGTTGAGAACAAGTTCTCATTTACAACTGACTCCATAATAACAATGACTGTCATACTGACATTGACCCCATAATAACCTTGACTGTCATACTGACATTGAGTTCATAATAACCTTGACTGTCATACTGACATTGAGTTCATAATAACCTTGACTGTCATACTGACATTGAGTTCATAATAACCTTGACTGTCATACTGACATTGAGTTCATAATAACCTTGACTGTCATACTGACATTGAGCCCATAATAACCTTGACTGTCATACTGACATTGAGTTCATAATAACCTTGGCTGTCATACTGACATTGACTTCATAATAACCTTGACTGTCATACTGACATTGACTGTCATACTGACATTTACCCCATAATAACATTGACTGTCATACTGACATTTACCCCATAATAACATTGACTGTCATACTGACATTGAGCCCATAATAACATTGACTGTCATACTGACATTTACCCCATAATAACATTGACTGTCATACTGACATTTACCCCATAATAACATTGACTGTCATACTGACATTTACCCCATAATAACATTGACTGTCATACTGACATTTACCCCATAATAACATTGACTGTCATACTGACACTGAGCTCATAATAACATTGACTGTCATACTGACATTTACCCCATAATAACATTGACTGTCATACTGACATTTACCCCATAATAACATTGACTGTCATACTGACATTGAGCCCATAATAACATTGACTGTCATACTGACATTTACCCCATAATAACATTGACTGTCATACTGACATTTACCCCATAATAACATTGACTGTCATACTGACATTGAGCTCATAATAACATTGACTGTCATACTGACATTTACCCCATAATAACATTGACTGTCATACTGACATTTACCCCATAATAACATTGACTGTCATACTGACATTTACCCCATAATAACATTGACTGTCATACTGACATTTACCCCATAATAACATTGACTGTCATACTGACATTTACCCCATAATAACATTGACTGTCATACTGACATTGAGCCCATAATAACATTGACTGTCATACTGACATTTACCCCATAATAACATTGACTGTCATACTGACATTGAGCTCATAATAACATTGACTGTCATACTGACATTTACTCCATAATAACATTGACTGTCATACTGACATGTACTCCATAATAACATTGACTGTCATACTGACATTTACCCCATAATAACATTGACTGTCATACTGACATTTACCCCATAATAACATTGACTGTCATACTGACATTTACCCCATAATAACATTGACTGTCATACTGACATTGAGCCCATAATAACATTGACTGTCATACTGACATTTACCCCATAATAACATTGACTGTCATACTGACATTGAGCCCATAATAACATTGACTGTCATACTGACATTGAGCCCATAATAACATTGACTGTCATACTGACATTTACCCCATAATAACATTGACTGTCATACTGACATTGAGCCCATAATAACATTGACTGTCATACTGACATTTACCCCATGATAACATTGACTGTCATACTGACATTTACCCCATAATAACATTGACTGTCATACTGACATTTACCCCATAATAACATTGACTGTCATACTGACATTGAGCCCATAATAACATTGACTGTCATACTGACATTTACCCCATAATAACATTGACTGTCATACTGACATTTACCCCATAATAACATTGACTGTCATACTGACATTGAGCCCATAATAACATTGACTGTCATACTGACATTGAGCCCATAATAACATTGACTGTCATACTGACATTTACCCCATAATAACATTGACTGTCATACTGACATTTACCCCATAATAACATTGACTGTCATACTGACATTGAGCTCATAATAACATTGACTGTCATACTGACATTGAGCCCATAATAACATTGACTGTCATACTGACATTTACTCCATAATAACATTGACTGTCATACTGACATTGAGCCCATAATAACCTTGACTGTCATACTGACATTGAGCCCATAATAACCTTGACTGTCATACTGACATTGAGTTCATAATAACATTGACTGTCATACTGACATTGAGCTCATAATAGCCTTGACTGTCATCCTGACATTTACCCCATAATAACATTGACTGTCATACTGACATTGAGCTCATAATTGCCTTGACTGTCAAACTGACATTGAGCTCATAATAACATTGACTGTCATACTGACATTTACCCCATAATAACATTGACTGTCATACTGACATTTACCCCATAATAACATTGACTGTCATACTGACATTGAGCCCATAATAACATTGACTGTCATACTGACATTTACCCCATAATAACATTGACTGTCATACTGACATTTACCCCATAATAACATTGACTGTCATACTGACATTTACTCCATAATAACATTGACTGTCATACTGACATTTACCCCATAATAACATTGACTGTCATACTGACATTTACCCCATAATAACATTGACTGTCATACTGACATTTACCCCATAATAACATTGACTGTCATACTGACATTTACCCCATAATAACATTGACTGTCATACTGACATTTACCCCATAATAACATTGACTGTCATACTGACATTTACCCCATAATAACATTGACTGTCATACTGACATTGAGCCCATAATAACATTGACTGTCATACTGACATTTACCCCATAATAACATTGACTGTCATACTGACATTTACCCCATAATAACATTGACTGTCATACTGACATTTACTCCATAATAACATTGACTGTCATACTGACATTTACCCCATAATAACATTGACTGTCATACTGACATTTACCCCATAATAACATTGACTGTCATACTGACATTGAGCCCATAATAACATTGACTGTCATACTGACATTTACCCCATAATAACATTGACTGTCATACTGACATTTACCCCATAATAACATTGACTGTCATACTGACATTTACTCCATAATAACATTGACTGTCATACTGACATTTACCCCATAATAACATTGACTGTCATACTGACATTTACCCCATAATAACATTGACTGTCATACTGACATTTACCCCATAATAACATTGACTGTCATACTGACATTGAGCTCATAATAACATTGACTGTCATACTGACATTGAGCCCATAATAACATTGACTGTCATACTGACATTTACTCCATAATAACATTGACTGTCATACTGACATTTACCCCATAATAACATTGACTGTCATACTGACATTTACCCCATAATAACATTGACTGTCATACTGACATTTACCCCATAATAACATTGACTGTCATACTGACATTGAGCCCATAATAACATTGACTGTCATACTGACATTTACCCCATAATAACATTGACTGTCATACTGACATTTACCCAATAATAACATTGACTGTCATACTGACATTTACTCCATAATAACATTGACTGTCATACTGACATTTACCCCATAATAACATTGACTGTCATACTGACATTTACCCCATAATAACATTGACTGTCATACTGACATTGAGCCCATAATAACATTGACTGTCATACTGACATTTACCCCATAATAACATTGACTGTCATACTGACATTTACCCCATAATAACATTGACTGTCATACTGACATTTACTCCATAATAACATTGACTGTCATACTGACATTTACCCCATAATAACATTGACTGTCATACTGACATTTACCCCATAATAACATTGACTGTCATACTGACATTTACCCCATAATAACATTGACTGTCATACTGACATTGAGCTCATAATAACATTGACTGTCATACTGACATTGAGCCCATAATAACATTGACTGTCATACTGACATTTACTCCATAATAACATTGACTGTCATACTGACATTTACCCCATAATAACATTGACTGTCATACTGACATTTACCCCATAATAACATTGACTGTCATACTGACATTTACCCCATAATAACATTGACTGTCATACTGACATTGAGCTCATAATAACATTCAATCTTGCTCTGCCATAAATGAACTATTTCAGGTGTGTGTGTTTTAAATGGGAGGGGCAACAATGAGTATCTACAACATTCTTAAGAGGTACCACTGTTTCTCCTCTGTGTTAGTCAGACCATGTGAATAATTGGATTGTTTACCCCTTTTTCTCCCCAATGTTGTGATATCCAATTGGCAGTTACAGTCCTGTCCCATCGCTGCAACTCCCGTACGGACTCGGGAGAGGCGACGGTCGAGTGTCTCTTGGCAGTTACAGTCCTGTCCCATCGCTGCAACTCCCGTACGGACTCGGGAGAGGCGAAGGTCGAGAGTCTCTTGGCAGTTACAGTCCTGTCCCATCGCTGCAACTCCCGTACGGACTCGGGAGAGGCGAAGGTCGAGAGTCTCTTGGCAGTTACAGTCCTGTCCCATCGCTGCAACTCCCGTACGGACTCGGGAGAGGCGAAGGTCGAGAGTCTCTTGGCAGTTACAGTCCTGTCCCATCGCTGCAACTCCCGTACGGACTCGGGAGAGGCGAAGGTCGAGAGTCTCTTGGCAGTTACAGTCCTGTCCCATCACTGCAACTCCCGTACGGACTCGGGAGAGGCGATGGTCGAGTGGCATTGTTTAAAGTGGCTAGTGATACATGTATTACATAAAGATGGCAAGATGCAGTAGATGGTATAGAGTACAGTACATACATATGAGATGAGTAATGCAGGGTATGTAAACATTATATTAAGTGACATTGTTTAAAGTGGCTAGTGATACATGTATTACAAAAAGATGGCAAGATGCAGTAGATGGTATAGAGTACAGTACATACATATGAGATGAGTAATGCAGGGTATGTAAACATTATATTAAGTGACATTGTTTAAAGTGGCTAGTGATACATGTATTACATAAAGATGGCAAGATGCATTAGATGGTATAGAGTACAGTACATACATATGAGATGAGTAATGCAGGGTATGTAAACATTATATTAAGTGACATTGTTTAAAGTGGCGAGTGATACATTTTTAACAAACATTTTTCCATTATAGAAGTGGCTGGAGTTGAGTCAGTATGTTGGCAGCAGCCACTCAATGATAGTGGTGGCTGTTTAACAGTCTGATGGCCTAGAGATAGAAGCTGTTTTTCAGTCTCTCCGTCCCTGCTTTGATGCACCTGTACTGACCTCGCCTTCTGGATGATAGCGGGGTGAACAGGTAGTGGTTCGGGTGGTTGTTGTCCTTGATGATCTTTATGGCCTTCCTGTGACATCGGGTGGTGTAGGTGTCCTGGAGGGCAGGTAGTTTTCCCCCGGTGAAGCGTTGTGCAGACCTCACTACGCTCTGGATAGCCTTACGGTTGTGGGTGGAGCAGTTGCCGTGCCAGGCGGTGATACAGCCCGACAGGATGCTCCTGCACCTTCTTCACCACGCTGTCTGTGTGGGTGGACCAATTCAGTTTGTCCGTGATGTGTACGCAGAGGAACTTAAAACTTACTACCCTCTCTACTACTGTCCCGTTGATGTGGATGGGGGGGTGGTCACTCTGCTGTTTCCTGAAGTCCACGATCATCTCCTTTGTTTTGTTGACATTAAGCGTGAGGTTATTTTCCTGACACCACACTCCGAGGGCCCTCACCTCCTCCCAGTAGGCCGTCTCATTGTTGTTGGTAATCAAGCCTACGACTGTAGTGTCGTCTGCAAACTTGATGATTGAGTTGGAGGCGTGCATGGCCACGCAGACGTGGGTGAACAAGGAGTACCCTCACCACCTGAGGGCGGCCCGTTAGGAAGTCCAGTACCCAGTTGCACAGGGTGGGGTCGAGACCCAGGGTCTCGAGCTTGATGACAAGTTTGGGTACTATGGTGTTAAATGCTGAGCTGTAGTCGACGAACAGCATTCTCACATAGGTATTCCTCTTGTCCAGATGGGGTAGTGCGCAGTGTGGTTGTGGTTGCGTCGTCTGTGGACCTAATGGGGCGGTAAGCAAATTGGTGTGGGTCTAGGCTGTCGGGTAGGGTGGAGGTGATATGGTCCTTGACTAGTCTATCAAAGCACTTCATGATGACGGAAGTTAGTGCTACGGGGCGGTAGTCGTTTAGCTCAGTTACCTTAGCTTTCTAGGGAACAGGAACAATGGTGGCCCTCTTGAAGCATGTGGGAACAGCAGACTGGGATAAGGATTGATTGAAAATATCCGTAAACACACCAGCCAGCTGGTCTGCGCATGCTCTGAGGACACGGCTGGGGATGCCGTTTCCCCACAGGAGTCACTAGAGCGCGATGGGACAAGGACAAAACCCTCCTCTAACCTGGATGACGATAGGCCAGTTGTGCGCCGCTTCATGGGTCTCCTGGTCAAACCCGGATCTGTAGTGACGCCTGTAGCACTAGTCACTCTAATACTGTTTACAGATTTTTGCTTTACTCATCTCATATTTATGTACTATATTCTTTTCTACTGTATTTTAGGCTATGCCACTCCAACATTGCTCATCCTAATACTTATATATTCTTTAATTCCATTATTTTACGTTTAGGTTGTGTGTATTATGTGTATTGTGAATTGTTAGATATTACAGCACTGTTGGAAATAGGAACACAAGCATTTTGTTACACCCACAATAACATCTGCTAAACATGTGTTTGTGACAAATAACATTTGGGAGGCCACCATGTGAATCATACATACACAGTTTGGACAACTCTACGGCTATGAGGATCAGCGCCACCACGTGAATCATACACAGTTTGGACAACTCTACGTCTATGAGGATCAGGGCCACCATGTGAATCATACACAGTTTGGACAACTCTATGTCTATGAGGATCAGGGCCACCATGTGAATCATACACAGTTTGGACAACTCTATGTCTATGAGGATCAGGGCCACCATGTGAATCATACACAGTTTGGACAACTCTACGTCTATGAGGATCAGTGCCACCATGTGAATCATACACAGTTTGGACAATTCTACATCTATGAGGATCAGTGCCACCATGTGAATCATACACAGTTTGGACAACTCTATGTCTATGAGGATCAGGGCCACCATGTGAATCATACACAGTTTGGACAACTCTACGTCTATGAGGATCAGTGCCACCATGTGAATCATACACAGTTTGGACAACTCTACGTCTATGAGGATCAGTGCCACCATGTGAATCATACACAGTTTGGACAACTCTACGTCTATGAGGATCAGGGCCACCATGTGAATCATACACAGTTTGGACAACTCTATGTCTATGAGGATCAGTGCCACCATGTGAATCATACACAGTTTGGACAACTCTATGTCTATGAGGATCAGTGCCACCATGTGAATCATACACAGTTTGGACAACTCTATGTCTATTAGGATCAGGGCCACCATGTGAATCATACACAGTTTGGACAACTCTACGTCTATGAGGATCAGTGCCACCATGTGAATCATACACAGTTTGGACAACTCTACGTCTATGAGGATCAGGGCCACCATGTGAATCATACACAGTTTGGACAACTCTACGTCTATGAGGATCAGTGCCCCCATGTGAATCATACACAGTTTGGACAACTCTACGTCTATGAGGATCAGTGCCACCATGTGAATCATACAGTTTGGACAACTCTACGTCTATGAGGATCAGGGCCACCATGTGAATCATACAGTTTGGACAACTCTACATCTATGAGGATCAGTGCCACTATATGAATCATACACAGTTTGGACAACTCTACATATATGAGGATCAGTGCCACCATGTGAATCATACACAGTTTGGACAACTCTACGTCTATGAGGATCAGTGCCACCATGTGAATCATACAGTTTGCACTACTCTATGTCTATGAGGATCAGTGCCACCATGTGAATCATACACAGTTTGGACAACTCTACGTCTATGAGGATCAGGGCCACCATGTGAATCATACACAGTTTGGACAACTCTACGTCTATGAGGATCAGTGCCACCATGTGAATCATACACAGTTTGGACAACTCTACGTCTATGAGGATCAGTGCCACCATGTGAATCATACAGTTTGGACAACTCTACGTCTATGAGGATCAGGGCCACCATGTGAATCATACAGTTTGGACAACTCTACATCTATGAGGATCAGTGCCACTATATGAATCATACACAGTTTGGACAACTCTACATATATGAGGATCAGTGCCACCATGTGAATCATACACAGTTTGGACAACTCTACGTCTATGAGGATCAGTGCCACCATGTGAATCATACAGTTTGCACTACTCTATGTCTATGAGGATCAGTGCCACCCATGCTGCAAATAAGGTGTGTGTCTTTCTCTGGGACTAATGTTGGTCTACCCACCATGATATGATATACTGTATATGGTATATACTGAGTGTACAAAACATTAGGAACAACTTCCTCATATAGAGCTGCACCCCCCCCCCCCCCCCCCATTTGCCCTCAGAACAACCTCAATTCGTTGGGGCATGGACTCTACAGGGTGTCGAATTCGTTCCACAGGGTTGCTGGTCCATGCTGACTCCAATGCTTCCCATAGTTGTTTCAAGTTGGCTGGATGTCCTTTGGGTGGTGGACCATTCTTGATACACAGGAAACTGTTGAGCATGAAAAACCCAGCAGCGTTGCAGCTCTTGACACACTCAAACCAGTGATCCTGGCACCTATTACCATACTCCATTCAAAGGCATTTAAATCACCTTCTGAATGGCACATATACACAATCCAGGTCTCAATTAGTCTACACAATCCAGGTCTCAATTAGTCTACACAATCCATGTCTCAATTAGCCTACACAATCCATGTCTCAATTAGCCTACACAATCCATGTCTCAATTAGCCTACACAATCCATGTCTCAATTAGCCTACACAATCCATGTCTCAATTATCCTACACAATCCATGTCTCAATTAGCCTACACAATCCATGTCTCAATTAGTCTACACAATCCATGTCTCAATTAGCCTACACAATCCATGTCTCAATTAGCCTACAAAATCCATGTCTCAATTAGCCTACACAATCCATGTCTCAATTAGCCTACACAAGCCATGTCTCAATTGTCTCAAGGCTTAAAAATCCTTCTATAACCTCTCTCTGATTGAAGTGGATTTAACAAGTGACATCAATACAGGATCATAGCTTTCAGCTGGTCAGTCCATGTCATGGAAAGAGCAGATGTTCTTAATGTGTTGTACTTTCAGTGTATATATTATACCCGCTGATACATGAAACCAAAACCAAATCTTATGTCTGAAATCATTAATAAGGGACTACAAATAAGGAGCTAACCAGGAGATTATTGAAGCCCCAGGAACCTAAATGACCTGTGCCACTAACGTACTACAGAGCAGAACTCACTGTAATAATGAATCTTTACCGCCACCTAGTGGAAAGGTGAGATGTTTTAGTGCTGTGGTTCTCAAACTTTTTGGGTTACACTACCACCAACTACATTTTGCTCTGCCCAGAGTACCTTGGTTACACTATCACCAACTACATGTTGCTCTTCCCAGAGTACCATGGTTACACTACCACCAACTACATGTTGCTCTTCCCAGAGTACCATGGTTACACTACCACCAACTACATGTTGCTCTTCCCAGAGTACCCCGTCATGTGCATTTAGGCAGTAGGCCTATGGTCTCATGAATCTTGGACAGGTCATTACCCCTAGGGGTCCTGGTACCCCTGGTTGAGAGGCCCTGTTTCAGTGTGTATTGTTAACAAGACTTTATACTGAGTGGACAAGACATTAAGAACACCTTAATATTTAGTTGAACCCACCCCCTCCCCCTACTACCATACTCCTGTTCAAAAGCACTTCAATCTTTTGTTTTGCCCATTCACACTCTGAATGGCACACACACACAATCCATGACTCAATTTTCTCAAGGCTTAAGAATCCTCCTTTAACCTGTGTCCCCCCTTCATCTACACGGATTGAATCGGATGTTTTGTACACTCAGTGTACACTGTCAGCGACAGATCCCAGTAAAAATGGCATAAATATGTATACCCAAATAAAAATATCCTAGTTGTTGTGTACAACACATTTATAGATGACTACCATCACCTGCTGGGCACAAATACATTTCCTTCACTACAAATGTGATTATACACTCAGAACAGCATTTTCTAAATAAACTGTCTTTACACAAGTTTGTATTCAAAACTATTTATTTCATTCTGACAAAATTATTTACAAAAACCCAATACTTTTTTATAGACGCACAAATTAATATTTACATCATTACTCTACTGACTCATTTTCCCCAATGAGAACAAAATACTGCACACATCCAAACAGTGAAATAACAGGGCTTCTCCAGCCTGGACTAGGGGAACAGGGGGCTAGCGGTAAGGGCCTGGGATAGAGGGTAAGGGGTTTGTTTTAACAGCAGGCATATCATTTGCTCTGGACCAGAAAATAGCTTGTGTTGTTAAAGCGAATAACTTTCCCCTTCTCCTCTTCCTCCTCCTCTTCATCCTCCTCCTTCCACTCTTCTTCCTGTGGGACAGGTTCCCCGTAGATTGGGTGGTCAAAGTTCACGAGGGCATGTCCTTCCTGGGTAGGCAGGGCTGTGACTGGGGGGGAGGGGCAAGCAGGAGAGGAGGAGACGGGACTCAACCTCCACAGTTTAGACATGAACCTCTCCCTGTGTCTGAGAGAGCGAGAGAGAGAGGGCGGGTGGAGGGTGGGGAGAGAGATGGTGTAGGAAAGAGAGAAGGAGAAAGGAGGGAGGAAAGGCAGTGTGCAATGAGAAAGGGAACAAGCGAGAGGGGAAGGTATTTAGATAAATGGTGTTGTGCTTGTTTTTTCTGTAGATGACAAACTTAACAACTAGTTAATTAACTGATGGTTAATCATGATAACCATAGATATGTACAGGACAGGGTTTAACATAGATTGTTCAGACTGAATACAGTTATCGTAGTGAGAATGGGAGGATCAGAGTGGAGGTGAAGAACAGAGGGGAGTGGTATACCTGTAGAGGTAGGTGGACAACAGAGTGATGGACAGCAGCACACAGGAAGCAACCACCCACAGGACATGAGGCCACACCTCTACATCACCCCGAGACTCAGAGACTGGGAGGGAGAGGGAGGGAGAGAGAGAGAGAGAGAGGGAGAGGGGAAAACAGAGTGGTTGGGAGGCAGAGAGGGGGAGGTAGGGAGGGAGAGAGAGAGGGGTCGGTAGGTAGGGAGAGAGAGAGGGGTCAGGAGAGTGAGAGTGGGAGGGAGGGAGAGAGGGAGTGAGAGAGGGAAGGAGTGAGAAGAGAAAGGAGGGGGAGGGAGAGAGAGAAGAGAAAGGAGGGGAGGGAGGGAGAGAGGGGGGAGGGGAGAGAGAGGGAGGAAGGGGGGGAGAGGGAGAGAGTGCAGGTGAAAGGTCATGATATTAATAAACTTACACTATTATACTGACGTGTGTGTGTGTGTGTACAGTATTTGTGTGAAACTTAAAGAATGGGGTGAGATGAGTTGGCCCAGGTTCTTTGTTTCCTGAAGCACGTTCAGTTGATGAGGTTATGACATTAGCTTCCTGTTATGGCCTTCTGTAAGGTAGGGGGATTTCTGACATTGAAATATCCCACTTAACTCTCTCGAACACAAACACACTGTAACTTCATCCAATCGACATACAGTAGCTCTCTGTCCCACTAACCTGATGTCTCTTCTGTCATTCCAGAGCCAGAATCTGTGTCGTCTGTGTAGTCCTGCTGGAGAGACAGAATGAGACAATGTGAGAAAGTAAGATGTCAAACAGAGAGATTAAACAACTAGGACCACTGTGTGTGTGTTTCTTACCATAACAGTAGAAAGATCGCTGAACGCAGTTGGCACAGGGGCTGTAATAAAGGACATTCACCATGAACCACACAACTGTTCACACATACACAGCTAACTGGCTAATACTTCCACTAGTGTAGAGGAGTGTGTGTCTGGCTGGGTAAATGAACAGGATCCGTTGAAGGGTAAGGGAGTTGACAGGTAAGCTGTAAAGCTCTGTAGAAGGTATCTGTTAAGACTAGAGATCAGAGCAGAAAGGAAGGAACAGGGAGGGGTTGTCATGACTACCTTTGTCTATGGGCTGGATGGTTCTCGTTAGCCTGGTCCTGGATGATAGTATGGAAGAGTTGAATTAAGCACGTACAGATCTGGTGTGTGTGTGTGTTACCTGTCCAGGTGTTGGCGTAGACAGCCGTGCTCCATTCACTCCAGTGGCCATCAAACTCTTCCTTAGCTCTGAGTTGGATCAGGTACTGTACTCCTGGCAACGCATCTGTTATAGTGTAGAACCGGGCTGTGGTGGTCCCTTTTATCTACATGCACACACACACACACACACACACACACACACACACACACACACACACACACACACACACACACACACACACACACACACACACACACACACCTTTGTTTTACCATCCGTATTCACATTTAAAATACTATTTTCCCTAACAACCTAAACCTAACCTTAACCGCAAACCCCCTAACCCTAATTATAACCCTAACCATAAATCTAACCCCTCAGCCTAAAATAGCCATTTTCCTTGTGGAGATTGGTGAAATGTTCCCACTTGAATTGTCCTTATTTTACTAACCTTGTGAGGACTTGGTCACCACAATGATAGTAAAACCAAAAACACACACAGATGACGAAATAGAAAAAGTAATGTCTGTTTGAGCCAGAACAGAGCAGGCTAGATGAACAACATGGGTCGTTACACCAACACCCAGAACAGAGCAGGCTAGATGAACAACATGGGTCATTACACCAACACCCAGAACAGAGCAGGCTAGATGAACAACATGGGTCATTACACCAACACCCAGAACAGAGCAGGCTAGATGAACAACATGGGTCATTACACCAACACCCAGAACAGAGCAGGCTAGATGAACAACATGGGTCATTACACCAACACCCAGAACAGAGCAGGCTAGATGAACAACATGGGTCATTACACCAACATCCAGAACAGAGCAGGCTAGATGAACAACATGGGTCATTACACCAACACCCAGAACAGAGCAGGCTAGATGAACAACATGGGTCATTACACCAACACCCAGAACAGAGCAGGCTAGATGAACAACATGGGTCATTACACCAACACCCAGAACAGAGCAGGCTAGATGAACAACATGGGTCATTACACCAACACCCAGAACAGAGCAGGCTAGATGAACAACATGGGTCATTATACCAACACCCAGAACAGAGCAGGCTAGATGAACAACATGGGTCATTACACCAACACCCAGAACAGAGCAGGCTAGATGAACAACATGGGTCATTACACCAACACCCAGAACAGAGCAGGCTAGATGAACAACATGGGTCATTACACAAACACCCAGAACAGAGCAGGCTAGATGAACAACATGGGTCATTACACCAACACCCAGAACAGAGCAGGCTAGATGAACAACATGGGTCATTACACCAACACCTAGAACAGAGCAGGCTAGATGATAAACATGGGTCATTACACCAACACCTAGAACAGAGCAGGCTAGATGAACAACATGGGCCATTACACCAACACCCAGAACAGCGCAGGCTAGATGAACAACATGGGTCATTACACCAACACCCAGAACAGAGCAGGCTAGATGAACAACATGGGTCATTACACAAACACCCAGAACAGAGCAGGCTAGATGAACAACATGGGTCATTACACCAACACCCAGAACAGAGCAGGCTAGATGAACAACATGGGTCATTACACCAACACCCAGAACAGAGCAGGCTAGATGAACAACATGGGTCATTACACCAACACCCAGAACAGACCAGGCTAGATGAACAACATGGGCCATTACACAAACACCCAGAACAGAGCAGGCTAGATGAACAACATGGGTCATTACACCAACACCCAGAACAGAGCAGGCTAGATGAACAACATGGGCCATTACACCAACACCCAGAACAGCGCAGGCTAGATGAACAACATGGGTCATTACACCAACACCCAGAACAGAGCAGGCTAGATGAACAACATGGGTCATTACACAAACACCCAGAACAGAGCAGGCTAGATGAACAATATGGGTCATTACACCAACACCCAGAACAGAGCAGGCTAGATGAACAACATGGGTCATTACACCAACACCCAGAACAGAGCAGGCTAGATGAACAACATGGGTCATTACACAAACACCCAGAACAGAGCAGGCTAGATGAACAACATGGGTCATTACACCAACACCCAGAACAGAGCAGGCTAGATGAACAACATGGGTCATTACACCAACACACAGACACACCAACACACACATGCGAAGCCACACACCTGTGTTCCGTGTGGCATGGTGTGGTATCTGAGCTCATAAAGCAGCTCGTGATAGCGGTCTCTCTCTTTCCAGGAGTGAGGAACAGCCCAGCCCACCCTCAGTCTCCTCTCCTGCCCCTCCACACCCCTCACCACCACTGAGCTGGGGGGGTCTGGATTAACTACACACAGGGAGGGAGGGAGGGAGGGAGGGAGGGAGGGAGGGAGGGAGGGAGGGAGGGAGGGAGGGAGGGAGGGAGGGAGGGAGGGAGGGAGGGAGGGAGGGAGGGAGGGAGGGAGGGAGGGAGGGAGAAAAGGTGAGAGAGTGAGGGAGAGAGTGGGAGAGGAGGAGAATGTTAGCAAGGTGTCTTATTGAGTGGTCTGTTAAGCATGCACACAAACCTATACTCACATCACACACATCACACACACATCACACACACACACACGCACACACACACACAAAGACACACACGCACATACCTGTACGCACGCACTCATATTACACATACAGACACACACACACATGCTTTACGCACACACATATTACACACACACTCACTAATGTCCAGAGGTGTGAAGTCTAGGAGAGGGCTGGTGGTGTTGCCAGCAGTGTTGGTGACACACAGGTAAGCCAGGTGTGGCTCTCTACTCTCCTTCTCTTGATGACCTATAGCACACCAACACCGAGACAGCAGGACGGAGTAGGAACAGTTGACACGAGAGAATGACCCTGATAGACTGAGAGAGAGAGAGAGAGAGAGAGAGAGTTAGTATTCCACCCACACTGTTCTGTTGGCATCATCTGTATGATAAAGTAAGTCATTTAACACAAATTAATGAGGAAGAGGAGAAAGAAGAGGGTGATGAGGAAGAGAAGGAAGAAGAGGGTGATGAGGAAGTGGAGAAAGAAGAGGGTGACGAGGAAGAGGAGGAAGAAGAGGGTGATGAGAAAGTGGAGAAAGAAGAGGGTGATGAGGAAGAGGAGGAAGAAGAGGGTGATGAGGAAGTGGAGAAAGAAGAGGGTGATGAGGAAGAGGAGGAAGAAGAGTGTGATGAGGATGTGGAGAAAGAAGAGGGTGACGAGGAAGTGAAGAAAGAAGAGTGTGATGAGGGCGAGGAAGAAGGGGGTAATGAGGAAGATGAGAAAGAAGGAAAAGAAGATCTCACCCTTTCTGTAGGAGGAGGTAGCACTGAGGGACAGGAGTCACCGGTTGACTGGCTGTCCAATCACAGCGGATCTTACTGCTGGGTGACCTCTTATAGCAGGACAGCTTAGGCCTCTCTGGGGGAACTGAAAGACATTCCAGGGGAAATCCATCATGTTTGTCCGTTGTTCTTATGTGACCATGAATGTCTGCTGCTGATTCACACTTCACAGAACACACAGTATGGTTGTCAGCTTCAATGGCCAGAGGTGATGAGGTTAGACAGAGAGATGCCATCAGTATAACTCACCTGCCACGCTCACCCTCAGAGAGGAGACCAGTTTGCCTCCGCGGTGGCAGCTGTAGTTCCCAGAGTCACCCACCGCCAGGGAGGGCAGGGTCAGAGTGGCGCCTCTCCTCCCTAACACCACTACTCCTCCTCTTTCCTCTCCTCTTCTCAGCGGCCTCCCGTTCAGTCTCCACTGAGACCTTCCTCTCAGCCCCCTCACCATCCTCCCTCCCTCCTCCTCTTCCTCATAGTCATCCTCATTGTCCATCGCATCAGTCCACCGATTAGAGGGCAGCTCAGTGTCAGCCCCTCCCACTCCGCTGTCTCTGGTTGGTTGGAGCGATGTCCCAGTAATAGGAAATAGTTCCTGTGTATCTGTATGTCCTGGTTGATTGACAGTGTAAAGACTCCGCCCTGTATCCCTCTGCTCTCCTCCTCCTTTGTGCTCCTCCTCTGTTACATCTTCCACATTCCCTTTGTTAACTTCTCTCACAGTAAGAGTGTGGTTTCCTGCACCAGTGTTCCTGATGACGGGTTTCTTCTTACTGTCTGTCCCGGTATCATCTGTCCAGCTTATGACAGGAGTGTCTGTTAGGGTAAGGACAATAGTGTCCTTTCCAGTAGAAAATGTGTCTATTCCATTATCACTGTCGTCTTTTATAGCACTGACTGTAGTTCCATTATCACTGTCGTCTTTTATAGCACTGACTGTCGTTCCATTATCACTGTCGTCTTTTATAGCACTGACTGTCGTTCCATTATCACTGTCGTCTTTTATAGCACTGACTGTCGTTCCATTATCACTGTCATCTTTTATAGCACTGACTGTAGTTCCATTATCACTGTCGTCTTTTATATCACTGACAGTGGTTCCGTTAGATGTGGTGTCTGTTGTGGTGCTGACAGTGGTTCCGTTAGATGTGGTGTCTGTTGTGGTGCTGACAGTGGTTCCGTTAGATGTGGTGTCTGTTGTGGTGCTGACAGTGGTTCCGTTAGATGTGGTGTCTGTTGTGGTGCTGACAGTGGTTCCGTTAGATGTGGTGCTGACAGTGGTTCCGTTAGATGTGGTGTATGTTGTGGTGCTGACAGTGGCTCTGTTAGATGTGGTGTTTGTTGTGGTGCTGACAGTGGTTCCGTTAGATGTGGTGTTGACAGTGGCTCCGTTAGATGTGGTGTTTGTTGTGGTGTTGACAGTGGCTCCGTTAGATGTGGTGTCTGTTGTGGTGCTGACAGTGGTTCTGTTAGATGTGGTGTCTGTTGTGGTGCTGACAGTGGTTCCGTTAGATGTGGTGTCTGTTGTGGTGCCGACAGTGGTTCCGTTAGATGTGATGTCTGTTGTGGTGCTGACAGTGGTTCCGTTAGATGTGGTGTCTGTTGTGGTGCCGACAGTGGTTCCGTTAGATGTGGTGTCTGTTGTGGTGTTGACAGTGGCTCCGTTAGATGTGGTGCTGACAGTGGTTCCGTTAGATGTGGTGTCTGTTGTGGTGTTGACAGTGGCTCCGTTAGATGTGGTGTCTGTTGTGGTGCTGACAGTGGTTCTGTTAGATGTGGTGTCTGTTGTGGTGCCGACAATGGTTCCGTTAGATGTGGTGTCTGTTGTGGTGTTGACAGTGGCTCCGTTAGATGTGGTGTCTGTTGTGGTGCTGACAGTGGTTCTGTTAGATGTGGTGTCTGTTGTGGTGCTGACAGTGGTTCCGTTAGATGTGGTGTCTGTTGTGGTGCTGACAGTGGTTCTGTTAGATGTGGTGTCTGTTGTGGTGCTGACAGTGGTGGGGTGTACTCCGGTAATGACACTGGTGTATTTTCCATTTCCAGCGGTGGTGCTGGTGTGTTTGGCCCTGTTAACCATCACCTCCAGCCCGTTCACCTCCACCTGACCACTACAGGCCAAGACCAGAACGCTGCCTGGGGACACCACCAGCACCCTGGGAGGGGGGTCTGGAGGGAGAGAGAAAGACATAATGAGTCAATACTGTAGAGACACACAGACATGGACACACATGCAGGCACAGATGTACCCTTATACACACACACGTTGAGGGGTATAGGTTGTGGTTGACTGAGCAGTACAGATAAACTGAGAGAACACATTGCATAACTGATCACCAACCCCTCTCTCACTTCCTCTTTCAACACATCCCTTCTTCCCTCCTCTTTCTCAAAGTCTCTCTCTTCCATCTCCTTTCAGTATGTATCTTCTCTCAGCCTGTCTCTTCTTGAACAAACTCTCTTTCTCTCTCACCCTGTCTGTCATTCTGTTCCTCTCCTCCCCTATCCCTTTCTCCCACCATTAAAGCTCCGTCACGGAGCTACAAAACATTTGTCTAAATGTTTACTGATTAACATTCTTTACTAAAAATAAACAAATAGTATAACAATCTCTCTGTCTGTGGCCCCAACCTCCACAAAGCTGCTGTCACTAGACACTGGAGATTCTCTATAAAGACCGGCAAAAGCCAAACTGGTGACACCAGCTGATAATGTGAAGGAAACCCTGTAGAAACAGAATTATTTAAGGGTTTTGACAAATCTGTGGCTTGTTAGTTTACCCTTGGGTCTGAGTAAACACGATTGGCTCCAGCCTTGACAATGTTGGCCTAATACCAATACTGTTCCCAGGACCCTGGACTTTCAAACTTATAGTCTCATGTTTAGAAAGTAGTATAGTTTTGTATATCATTGACAAGTGATATCCAGAGCATTCAGAAAGTATTCAGACCCCTTCACTTCTTCTACATTTTGTTACTTTACACCCTTACTCTAAAATGGATTCAAATGTTAAAATCCTCATCAATCTACACACAAAATTTGCTCATTTATAAAAATGCTGGTTTTGTTATATTACATTTACATACAGTTGAAGTCGGAAGTTTACATACACCTTAGCCAACTACATTTAAACTCAGTTTTATTTTATATATATATTTTTACAATTCCTGATATTTAATCCTAGTAAAAACTCCCTGTCTTAGGTCAGTTGGGATCACCACTTTATTTTAAGAATGTGAAATGTCAGAATAATAGTAGAGAGAATGATTTATTTCAGCTTTTATTTCTTTCATCGCATTCCCAGTGGGTCAGAGGTTTACATAAACTCAATTAGTATTTGTTGACATTGCCTTTAAATTGTTTACCTTGGGTCAAACATTTCAGCTAGCCTTCCACAAGCTTTCCACAATAAGTTGGGTGAAATTTGGCCCATTCCTCCTGACAGGGCTGGTGTAACTGAGTCAGGTTTGTAGGCCTCCTTGCTCGCACACACTTTTTCAGTTCTGCCCACACATTTTCTATGGGATTGAGGTCAGGGATTTGTGATGGCCACTCCAATACCTTGACTTTGTTGTCCTTAAGGCATTTTTCCACAACTTTGGAAGTATGCTTGGGGTCATTGTCCATTTGGAAGACACATTTGCGACCAAGCTTTAACTTTCTGTCTGATGTCTAGAGATGTTGCTTCAATATATCCACATAATTTTCCTCCCTCATGATGCCATCTATTTTGTGAAGTGCACCAGTCTCTCTTGCAGCAAAGCACCCCCACAACATGATGCTGCCACCCCCGTGCTTCACGGTTGGGATGTGTTCTTCGCTTGCAAGCCTCCCACTTTTTCCTCCAAACATAACGATGGTCATTATGGCCAAACAGTTCTATTTTTGTTTCATCAGACCAGAGAATATTTCTCCAAAAAGGAAGATCTTTGTCCCCATGTGCAGTTGCAAACCGTAGTCTGGCTTTTTTATGGCGCTTTTGGAGCAGTGGCTTCTTCCTTGCTGAGCAGCCTTTCAGGTTGTGTCGATATAGGACTCATTTTACTGTGGATATATACTTTTGTACCTGTTTCCGCCAGCATCTTCACAAGGTCCTTTGCTGTTGTTCTGGGATTGATTTGCGCTTTTCGCACTAAAGTAAGTTAACGTTTCAGAACGTGTCTCCTTCCTGGGCGGTATGACGGCTGCGTGTTCCCATGGTGTTTATACTTGCGTACGATTGTTTGTACGGATGAACGTGGTACCTTCAGGCATTTGGAAATTGCTCCCAAGGATGAACAAGATTTGTGAAGGTCTACAATGTTTTTTATGAGGTCTTGGCTGATTTCATTTGATTTTCCCATGATGTCAATCAAAGAGACAATGAGTTTGAAGGTAGGCCTTGAAATACATCCCTGGGTACACCTCCAATAATCTTAAATAATCTGTCTGTAAACAATTGTTGGAAAGATTACTTGTGTCATGCACAAAGTAGATGTCCGAAACTGACTTACCAAAACTATAGTTTGTTAACAAGAAATTTGTGGAGCGGTTGAAAAACGAGTTTTAACTCCAACCTAAGTGTATGTAAACTTCTGACTTCAACTGTAAGTATTCAGACAATTTACTCAGCACTTTGTTGAAGCATCTTTGGCTGTGATTACAGAGTATTCTTGGGTATGACGCTTCAACTTGGCACACATGTATTTGGGGAGTTTCTCCCATTCTTCTCTGCAGATCCTCTCAAGCTCTGTCAGGTTGGTTGTGGAGTGTTGCTGCACAGCTATTTTCAGGTCTCTCCAGAGATGTTGGATCGGGTCCAGGCTCTGGATGGGCCTTTTAAAGACATTCAGAGACTCGTCCCGAAGGCCCTCCTGTTGGCTGTGTGCTTAGGGTCGTTGTCCTGTTGAAAGATGAACCTTCACCCAGTCTGAGATCCTGAGCGCTCTGGAGGAGGTTTTCATCAAGGATGATTGCTGGAGTGCTGCAGAGATGGTTGTCCTTCTGGAAGGTTCTCCCATCTCCACAGATGAACTCTGGAGCTCTGTCAGAGTGACCATCGGGTTCTTGGTCACCTCCCTCACGAAGGCACTTCTCCCCTGATTGTCCAGCTTGGCCAGGCAGCCAGCTCTAGGAAGAGTCTTGGTGATTCCAAATTTCTTCCATTTAGGAATGATGAAGGCCACTGTGTTCTTGGGGACCATTAATGCGGCAGAATTTTTTTTGTACCCTTTCCCAGATCTGTGCCTCGACACAGTCTTGTCTCGGAGCTCTACGGACATTTCCTTCGACCTTATGGCTTGGTTTTTGCTCTGCACTGTCAACTGTGGGACCTTATATAGACAGGAGTGTGCCTTTCCAAATCATGTCCAAAAAATTATTTTGTCAGCCACCAATTGTGCAAGTTCTCCCACTTAAAAAGATGAGAGAGGCCTGTAATTTTCATCATAGGTACACTTCAACTATGACAGACAAAATTAGAAAAAACTCCAGATAATCACATTGTAGGTTTTTAATGAATTCATTTGCAAATTATGGTGGAAAATAAGTATTTAGTCAATAATAAAAGTTTATCTCAATACTTTGTTATATACCCTTTGTTGGCAATGACAGAGGTCAAAACGTTTTCTGTAAGTCTTCACAAGGTTTACACACATTGTTGCTGGTATTTTGGCCCATTCCTCCATGCAGATCTCCTCTAGAGCAGTGATGTTTTGGGGCTGTTGCTGGGCAACACAGACTTTCAACTCCCTCCAAAGATGTTCTATGGGGTTGAGATCTGGAGACTGGCTAGGCAACTGGCTAGGCCATACATACCATTTTTCCCCCTCAGAACATAGCTTTTTTTGTGTCAGCAATTAGACATTGTTCTTAGGGTACTAGGGGGTAACTAGGCCCCCCTATCTCTGTAAAATGTCAACAGAGCACTGAGCTTACCAAAAGCTTTTGATTTTCAAAGCCTTTTACATGCAATTCAGCTCATGTCATGTTAATTTAGCTTTTTGCGACGAGCAGAAACAACTTTCAGATGACCACCACAACATGTAAAATTCTCAATAGTCCATATGAGAAGGCAACACCGCTCTATCTACAAAGTTCTATATTTAGGTTACGAAATCCAACTTTTTGGATATAATGCTAATGATAAAAACGTATGTGGACACCCCTTCAAATTAGCGTATTCGGCTATTTCAGCCACACCTGTTTCTGACAGGTGTTTAAAATCGAGCACACAGCCTCTCAATCTCCATAGACAAATATTGGCAGTAGAATAGCCTTACTAAAGAGCTCAGTGACTTTCAACGTGGCACTGTCATAGGATTCCCCCTTTCCAACAAGTTAGTTCATCAAATGTCTGCCCTGCTAGAGCTTCCCTGGACAACTGTAAGTGCTGCTAGAGCTTCCCTGGACAACTGTAAGTGCTGCTAGAGCTTCCCTGGACAACTATAAGTGCTGCTAGAGATTCCCTGGACAACTGTAAGTGCTGCTAGAGCTTCCCTGGACAACTGTAAGTGCTGCTAGAGCTTCCCTGGACAACTGTAAGTGCTGCTAGAGCTTCCCTGGACAACTGTAAGTGCTGCTAGGGCTTCCCTGGACAACTGTAAGTGCTGTTAGAGCTTCCCTGGACAACTGTAAGTGCTGTTATTGTGAAGTGGAAACCCCTTTTCCATCTGTTCATCCGCAAATCAAAGCCTTTACTTATGCCAAAATTTTAAGATGGAACATTTAAGAAAAATGCATCCATGCCTTTATTTCCCCCAAAATATAAACTCGTAGCTTTCATTTGACACCCAATTTGATATGCTCCAAATATCTAATTTGATAACTTCATGGGGACTTTTCCATGAAAATGCCTTCTTAAAATGTATTTTATAACATAAGGACATTTCATCACCATAGCGCGTTCCATAGCGTTCCACACCATAGCGCGTGGACACCCTAAACATAACTGAAAATAAAATAATTAGCCTATAGGTATGAAACAAGATCTATTAAATATTTGATTGATATAATCCAGTAATAAAATAAACCTACCTCTCCGTGGACAGGTCCCGTCCAGAAAGCAGTGGACTGTCAGCGCAGACAGGAGAACCGCCAGCCTGATCCACGATGGCATCTTTACGCTTCTTTAATACGAGTCATCTCTCTGTGTTGGTAAATCCAATCACACCGTATCAGTAGACTAGATTATAAAGCTGCTCCCTTTCAGACATCAATTAACACTCATTTGAAACGCAGAAAAAAAGTTATACAAGTTGTCCCTGTTCCCGTACAAGCTCTCCAGACTACCTCTCCGCTGGCCTGAGTCTGGACTGCCGTTATGAGCAGCTGTTGATTTACATAACTCAAATAGATCAGACCACCTTCTGTGTTTTAATAAAATAACAGAAGCGAAGACATCGCCAGATCTGTTGCAGAAACGTTTCAAACGACGAAACGGGGAGGGAACTACATGAATTTGTCCTTACACCCCAGGCATCAACTAAATGGACCCCCCCCCTCTCTCTCTCACACACACACACACACACACACGCACGCACGCACGCACGCACGCACACACACACACACACACACACACACACACACACACACACACACACACACACACACACACACACGGAAGTTCAGCTTTACAGCGTGATTGAAAAGTCAAGGTAATGTTCTCGCTTTAGCGGAGACAGTATTCACGGTAAACGCTGCATGTCGGCTCGATCGGAAATTACACGTTAATCCCGCAATATGTAACGATTCAGCGATACAGAGAGAATATATCCCCAAATCTCAGTTTCTTCTGGTCAGACAACATGAACTCTCAGAAATAGGACATTGCGAAAGTACACATAGTGTCGTGACCATGTGTCAAACTCCTTTCCGGATAAAACTGTCCATGTTTGAAGGGCGAAAGGCCAGAAGCACTTTTGCGGAGCCAGCGCGCTGGGGAGAGTATGTGACAAAACAAACACTAGGTTTACGTAGTACACTGCTTTTTCAGGAGATTGAGCAAACATTTTGTTGTAATCTTGACATGTCCTAATGACATGGTCAGTAATAATAACCTGCTTCTCCGAAGGCCACGTTCACATTGTTTTGTTATTTTGGTTATGGAGTTAAGGCCCGGGTTGCGGTTAAGAACATTGAGACAAACGTCTGTAAAAAGTGCTATAAATAGGTTAGATTGATTGTTCCCTTATTATAAACATTATTCCCCGTACAGACACCGTACAAATGAAATCATACTTTGATGTCAACTGTAAATAATTATATTTCAGTTGACACTTCCTCTTTGGATGTACAAAGACTTGAGTAACTTAACTTGAACGTTCTCACTGAAACCCAACATCAACCTGCTGTATCTATCTATGACACCAGTGCTTGAAGTGGACTGAAATAGGGCGCCCCTACTGTTTATAATTATGTGCCACTGGCAGAACGCCACAATATTTTAAAGCAAAACTCTGTAAGAGGTGCCAAAATTCAAAACAGTAATGCATTAGGGGGCAAACCTAAGAGCATTTTTTTTGTATTTTCACACAAATTAAGCCACATAAAAATACACAAAATCTGCTGAAAGACTTTTTGTACATATTTGCACAAATTGAGTGTGATATTGAGTTGCACTGACTTACAGGTGGTTTGAGCCCTCTACAGCAGGGAGAGCAGAGACTGGTTGTGCTGGTTTCACCCTATAATCTGTCTAACCAGAAGCTGTATGCTGTAGAGTACAACAGCTGTCTCACCAAGTTTCACCCTATATCTTTCTAACCAGAAGCTGTATGCTGTAGAGTACAACAGCTGTCTCACCTAGTTTCACCCTATATCTTTCTAACCAGAAGCTGTATGCTGTAGAGTACAACAGCTGTCTCACCTAGTTTCACCCTATATCTTTCTAACCAGAAGCTGTATGCTGTAGAGTACAACAGCTGTCTCACCTAGTTTCACCCTATATCTTTCTAACCAGAAGCTGTATGCTGTAGAGTACAACAGCTGTCTCACCTAGTTTCACCCTACATCTTTCTAACCAGAAGCTGTATGCTGTAGAGTACAACAGCTGTCTCACCTAGTTTCACCCTATATCTTTCTAACCAGAAGCTGTAAGCTGTAGAGTACAACAGCTGTCTCACCTAGTTTCACCCTACATCTTTCTAACCAGAAGCTGTATGCTGTAGAGTACAACAGCTGTCTCACCAAGTTTCACCCTATATCTTTCTAACCAGAAGCTGTATGCTGTAGAGTACAACAGCTGTCTCACCTAGTTTCACCCTATATCTTTCTAACCAGAAGCTGTATGCTGTAGAGTACAACAGCTGTCTCACCTAGTTTCACCCTATATCTTTCTAACCAGAAGCTGTATGCTGTAGAGTACAACAGCTGTTTCACCTAGTTTCACCCTATATCTTTCTAACCAGAAGCTGTATGCTGTAGAGTACAACAGTGAAAGCATCATTCCAGTGGCCCTGGAGGACTGGGTTTGTTTCCCCTGCTGTATAGAAGGAATACGTTACATGATGACATGCCTAGTAGAGGGATGAACTGGGTTGATCATCATTACTGTGGATTTATTAAGGCTTAATAATAATAACCCTGATCCCTCCCTCCCAAGCCTCCGTTCATTAACACGTTCTCCTGTTCCTAGACCAGCTCAGTCTCTAGGTAACGACAGGTTCCTGTCTGACTGCATAAGCCCACATTAGCATACTTTTCCCACACACTCAGTTCGCCCCAAAGCAACATGGACGCCATAGAGGGCTTATTGTCCATTGTCTCTCACAACGCCTCAGAGTCAGTCCGCCCAAAGCAACATGGAGGTCCAGGTTGTTGTTAGAAGTCCATCTCCTCTCTCTTAAGCCCAGTACGGGTGGGGCTCAGAGTCAGAGATATAACTGTAGTTCTGTCTGTGGGCCCAGCAGCAGGTCACCAATATGGTGCAGTGGAGGAGGATGAAGAAGAACATGACGAAGAGGAGTCTTGCTGTGTCCTGTAAGGTTAAAATGGCGTTCTCACTGAGAACTATAGTGAACATAGAAACTCTGCCCACGAACTTATGATGACATATACTACAACATTCCAGCAAGGACAGCATCCTGCATTCATTAGTCATTGGTTGGCTGACTGAACCCCTCAGTGTCCTGCCAAGTTATTGGCTAAAACAACAGACAGACTATGTATGTGAAGATGTCAGTCAGGCAGACAGATAGAGAATGTACAGTAGTATGTACCCATAAGAGTGTAGGATGGTGCAGCCTGTCTGGTTTGACTAAGCCTTTGGGCATGGTGACACAGCAATATGTAATCATGAATACAAAGACCAGGACCACTGATAAGGTTCTAGAGACATTCCTCATACAGACTGTACAGGTTAGAGGGACAGCTCTACACTACTGCATTGGTTTACACGCTGTCATACATTATTACAGAAGGTAGATAGCATTACTTGGCCTATTAAAGACATGTTTATGATTGGTTAACAGCTGGATACAGACAGGTGTATTGGAGTACTATGTCTAACAGCAGCTCATCATAAAAAACACTCATTCTGCTATTTCATCTCAATTCACCACCTTTTTGACCATCAAATGAACCTCTCTTCTGTCATAAAGACTCAATTCACCACCTTTCTGATGATCAAATGAACCTCTCTTCTGTCATAAAGACTCAATTCACCACCTTTCTGACCATCAAATGAACCTCTCTTCTGTCATAAAGACTCAATTCACCACCTTTCTGATGATCAAATGAATCTCTCTTCTGTCATAAAGACTCAATTCACCACCTTTCTGATGATCAAATGAACCTCTCTTCTGTCATAAAGACTCAATTCACCACCTTTCTGATGATCAAATGAACCTCTCTTCTGTCATAAAGACTCAATTCACCACCTTTCTGATGATCAAATGAATCTCTCTTCTGTCATAAAGACTCAATTCACCACCTTTCTGACCATCAAATGAACCTCTCTTCTGTCATAAAGACTCAATTCACCACCTTTCTGACCATCAAATGAACCTCTCTTCTGTCATAAAGACTCAATTCACCACCTTTCTGACCATCAAATGAACCTCTCTTCTGTCATAAAGACTCAATTCACCACCTTTCTGACCATCAAATGAACCTCTCTTCTGTCATAAAGACTCAATTCAATACTTTGTTTTGAACCAATCTGATATGATGTTATGACATATGATCCATTGTATAAATAGTATAGTCATGTCTGAACCACAGCGGTGCTGTTGGAGCGGGGTTTCTGTCCGGAACCCTGTGGTACCAAGCTCTTCAGCAGATGGTTACATCATTTGCATGAAGAAGTGCTTCTTTCAGCCTGCCTCATTGGTTGAAGAAGACAGAGAAGTGGGTTGTAGGTAGTCTGAGCATGTCTATTACAACTACCACACACTATCTTTCAAATAAAATGTATTTCAAATAAAATGTATTTATATAGCCCTTCTTACATCAGCTGATATCTCAAAGTGCTGTACAGAAACCCAGCCTAAAACCCCAAACAGCAAGCAATGCAGGTGTAGAAGCACGGTGGCTAGGAAAAACTCCCTAGAAAGGCCAAAAACTAGGAAGAAACCTAGAGAGGAATCAGGCTATGAGGGATGGCCAGTCCTCTTCTGGCTGTGCCGGGTGGAGATTATAACAGAACATGGCCAAGATGTTCAAATGTTCATAAATGACCAGCATGGTCAAATAATAATAATCACAGTAGTCTTTCAGACGGAAACATATATGTACCAACACTATTGCAACGACAGTGTCATACAAATGCCAGTGGGTGTTGATGGGTGTGCATGCCTTCCGCCTACAATGGCTGCCACTGTGGATCTCTTCCTAACCCAGGGTGAGTGCCATTCCAAACATTCCACCTTCAGTATTCCAAACTTCCAAATGCAGTATTTCTTCACGTATTCCAAGAGAATCCAGTGGGAAATGACAGCCTCTCCTTCTTCTTTCTATCATCTGTCCATCTGTCTGTCCGTCTCATACGGTGTGGTTGGTTTCCTTGGGAACAGGGGGAGGTCCCGGGCTGCTGGCTCCGCTGGTGCGATAGGCGACGCCCCTCCAACCAAATAGAGCATCCTGCAGGACAGATGGAACACACGGTTACTGTTGTGTGTGTGAGGTTGTGGGTGAGGTTGTGTGTGAGGTTGTGTGTGTGAGAAAGAGATTAAAGAAGATGACAGTATCTCACCTGTACAGCGCCCAGACTAAGGTTCCAGCCACCAACCGAGTCTCCCCCAGGACTCCTCACAGAGGTGGGAGTGAGAGCGTCAGCAGAGGGGACCTGGGCTGGAGCTAACGCTGGTGTGTTTGTGGGAGGGCCAGAAGCCACCTGTGGGAGTATGACAGGCAGCGTGTGTGTTCCCTCCTCCAGCGGAGTATCCTGTGACCCCCCCAGGAGAGAGGATGAATTAGACAGGGGGGGAGCCGATCCCGACACATAGCTAGGTGCCGGGCTGCTCTCTCCTGAGGCGCTCTGCGGGGGATGTGTATTTGAGTGTTTCTTTTTGCGCAGGGTGTCTATCCAGCTGGAGCTGTGTCTGGAGGCAAAGTTGGCCAAGGCCAGGGAGGACAGTCTCATGTTCTTCCCAGAGGTGATGAGCTCCCCAAAGCCCTCCTGGTGGGCAAAGGCATATCCTGACCTCCTGAACCCGCCCCTTGCCCCCAGACGACCCTCAGGCACGCCCCCGACCCTGACTCCTCCCATGCATCGACCCGCTGGCTTCCTCGTCTTCTGACGCACCAGCTGGGTGTAACGCACCTGGAGGGGTGAGAGGGGTCAGGGCGAGGGAGGGGTGAGAGCAGGGGAGGTAGAGGGGGAGGGGGGAAAGGGAGAGGTAGAGAGGACAGACAGGAGTGTTATTTCTTAGTATAAAGGGATATGTAGGGTTTAACACTGGTGACCGGTATCCTGGGACTTCCTGACCAAGCTCCTTCCCGTTTCGGGAGAGAAATATTGACGGGTCCTGTAGACCAATAACTTAAAAAATGTTATGCAGCACTAATGCAAAAATACTAAATATGCACGATAGCTGCATGCATGAACCGAACATAACGACTCTTTGGCTTCACAACCTACATTAGACCAGTCATCACAACGCTAGCAGCCAACCATATTTAGCCTATAGGCCTGCTCAACATAGTCCTCAATAGAAAACATCACTTACATACATGATTTCCATAAACTGCATTGCCATACTCACTGTCAACAAGATGGTAGGTACATTGTGTCAACAAACGCTCTCGACGAAATAGACATTTGCAACATTGTTCCATGATGTTACATTAACACAAATGAGTAGAAAGGCAGGACTCGTCAGATTGGCAGGGATTTGATCAACCGTTGTGCTGTCCTCCTCTACTACTAGGCATATTTCCTTGTCTGTTTGTTTAGTGGAACATCTGATATGTTCCCTGTGACAAAGTGACCACAATGGGCAGGTTATGATAAACCACAACCTTCTGAATCCCCCTGATAGCCAGGTCCAGGTCATAAACCACAACCTTCTGAATCAGCCCTGATAGCCAGGTCCAGGTCACAAACCACAACCTTCTGAATCCCCCTGATAGCCAGGTCCAGGTCACAAACCACAACCTTCTGAATCCCCCTGATAGCCAGGTCCAGGTCATAAACCACAACCTTCTGAATTCCCCTGATAATCAGGTCATAAACCACAACCTTCTGAATCCCCCTGATAGCCAGGTCCAGGTCATAAACCACAACCTTCTGAATTCCCCTGATAGCCAGGTCCAGGTCATAAACCACAACCTTCTGAATTCCCCTGATAGCCAGGTCCAGGACATAAAACATAACCTTCTGAATCCCCCTGATAGCCAGACCATAAAGCACAACATTCTGAATCCCCCTGATAGTCAGATCATAAACCACAACCTTCTGAATCCCCCTGATAGTCAGGTCATAAACCACAACCTTCTGAATCCCTCTGATAGCCAGGTCATAAACCACAACCTTCTGAATCCCCCTGATAGGCAGGTCATAAACCACAACCTTCTGAATCCCCCTGATAGCCAGGTCATAAACCACAACCTTCTGAATCCCCCTGATAGCCAGGTCATAAACCACAACCTTCTGAATCCCCCTGATAGCCAGGTCATAAACCACAACCTTCTGAATCCCCCTGATAGTCAGGTCATAAACCACAACCTTCTGAATTTCCCTGATAGTCAATCCAGGTCATAAACCACAACCTTCTGAATTCCCCTGATAGCCAGGACCAGGTCATAAACCACAACGTTCTGAATCCCCCTGATAGCCAGGTCATAAACCACAACCTTCTGAATCCCCCTGATAGCCAGGTCCAGGTCATAAACCACAACCTTCTGAATCCCCCTGATAGTCAGGTCCAGGTCATTAACCACAACCTTCTGAAATCCCCTGATAGCCAGGTCCAGGTCATAAACCACAACCTTCTGAATCCCCCTGATAGCCAGGTCATAAACCACAACCTTCTGAATCGCCCTGATAGTCAGGTCATAAACCACAACCTTCTGAATTACCCTGATAGCCAGGTCCAGGTCATAAACCACAACATTCTGAATCCCCCTGATAGCGAGGTCAAGGTCATAAACCACAACCTTCTGAATCACCCTGATAGCCAGGTCATAAACCACAACCTTCTGAATCCCCTGATAGTCAGGGCCAGGTCATAAACCACAACCTTCTGAATTCCCCTGATAGCCAGGTCCAGGTCATAAACCACAACCTTCTGAATCCACCCTGATAGCCAGGTCCAGGCCATAAAACACAACCTTCTGATTCCCCCTGATAGTCAGGTCATAAACCACAACCTTCTGAATCCCCTGATAGTCAGGGCCAGGTCATAAACCACAACCTTCTGAATTCCCCTGATTGCCAGGTCATAAACCACAACCTTCTGAATCCCCCTGATAGTCAGGTCATAAACCACAACCTTCTGAATCCCCCTGATAGTCAGGTCATAAACCACAACCTTCTGAATCCCTCTGATAGTCAGGTCATAAACCACAACCTTCTGAATCTCCCTGATAGCCAGGTCATAAAACACAACCTTCTGAATCTCCCTGATAGCCAGGTCATAAAACACAACCTTCTGAATCCCCCTGATAGCGAGGTCCAGGTCATAAACCACAACCTTCTGAATCCCCCTGATAGTCAGGTCATAAACCACAACCTTCTGAATCTCCCTGATAGCCAGGTCCAGGTCATAAACCACAACCTTCTGAATCCCCCTGATAGTCAGGTCATAAAGCACAACCTTCTGAATCCCCCTGATAGTCAGGTCATAAACCACAACCTTCTGAATCTCCCTGATAGCCAGGTCATAAAGCACAACCTTCTGAATCTCCCTGATAGTCAGGTCATAAACCACAACCTTCTGAATCCCCCTGATAGTCAGGTCATAAACCACAACCTTCTGAATCTCCCTGATAGCCAGGTCATAAACCACAACCTTCTGAATCCCCCTGATAGCCAGGTCATAAACCACAACCTTCTGAATCCCCCTGATTGCCAGGTCATAAACCACAACCTTCTGAATCCCCCTGATTGCCAGGTCCAGGTCATAAACCACAACCTTCTGAATCCCCCTGATAGCCAGGTCATAAACCACAACTTTCTGAATCCCCCTGATAGCCAGGTCATAAACCACAACCTTCTGAATCCCCCTGATTGCCAGGTCATAAACCACAACCTTCTGAATCCCCCTGATAGCCAGATCATAAACCACAACCTTCTGAATCCCCCTGATAGTCAGGTCATAAACCACAACCTTCTGAATTCCCCTGATAGCCAGGTCATAAACCACAACCTTCTGAATCCCCCTGATAGTCAGGTCATAAACCACAACCTTCTGAATCCACCTGATAGCCAGGTCATAAACCACAACCTTCTGAATCCCCCTGATAGCCAGGGCATAAACCACAACCTTCTGAATCCCCCTGATAGCCAGGTCATAAACCACAACCTTCTGAATCCCCCTGATAGTCAGGTCATAAACCACAACCTTCTGAATCCCCCTGATAGCCAGGTCATAAACCACAACCTTCTGAATCCCCCTGATAGTCAGGTCATAAACCACAACCTTCTGAATCCCCCTGATAGCCAGGTCCAGGTCATAAACCACAACCTTCTGAATCCCCCTGATAGCCAGGTCATAAACCACAACCTTCTGAATCCCCCTGATAGTCAGGTCATAAACCACAACCTTCTGAATCCCCCTGATAGTCAGGTCATAAACCACAACCTTCTGAGTATAGAGATATTGTTATCCACGTCGGCACCAACGATGTTAGGATGAAACAGTCAGAGATCACCAAGCGCAACATAGCTTCTGCGTGTAAATCAGCTAGAAAGATGTGTCGGCATCGAGTAATTGTCTCTGGCCCCCTCCCAGTTAGGGGGAGTGATGAGCTCTACAGCAGAGTCTCACAACTCAATCGCTGGTTGAAAACTGTTTTCTGCCCCTCCGAAAAGTTAGAATTTGTAGATAATTGGCCCTCTTTTTGGGACTCACCCACAAACAGGACCAAGCCTGACCTGCTGAGGAGTGACGGACTCCATCCTAGCTGGAGGGGTGCTCTCATCTTATCTACCAACATAGACAGGGCTCTAACTCCTCTAGCTCCACAATGAAATAGGGTGCAGGCCAGGCAGCAGGCTGTTAGCCAGCCTGCCAGCATAGTGGAGTCTGCCACTAGCATAGTCAGTGTAGTCAGCTCAGCTATCACCATTGAGACCGTGTCTGTGCCTCGACCTAGGTTGCGCAAAACTAAACATGGCGGTGTTCGCCTTAGCAATCTCACTAGGATAAAGACCACCTCCATTCCTGTCATTATTGAAAGAGATCATGATACCTCACATCTCAAAATAGGGCTACTTAATGTTAGATCCCTTACTTCAAAGGCAATTATAGTCAATGAACTAATCACTGATCATAATCTTGATGTGATTGGCCTGACTGAAACATGGCTTAAGCCTGATGAATTTACTGTGTTAAATGAGGCCTCACCTCCTGGCTACACTAGTGACCATATCCCCCGTGCATCCCGCAAAGGCGGAGGTGTTGCTAACATTTACGATAGCAAATTTCAATTTACAAAAAAAAAAAATGACGTTTTCGTCTTTTGAGCTTCTAGTCATGAAATCTATGCAGCCTACTCAATCACTTTTTATAGCTACTGTTTACAGGCCTCCTGGGTCATATACAGCGTTCCTCACTGAGTTCCCTGAATTCCTATCGGACCTTGTAGTCATAGCAGATAATATTCTAATCTTTGGTGACTTTAATATTCACATGGAAAAGTCCACAGACCCACTCCAAAAGGCTTTCGGAGCCATCATCGACTCAGTGGGTTTTGTCCAACATGTCTCTGGACCCACTCACTGTCACAGTCATACGCTGGACCTAGTTTTGTCCCATGGAATAAATGTTGTGGATCTTAATGTTTTTCCTCATAATCCAGGACTATCGGACCACCATTTTATTACGTTTGCAATTGCAACAAATAATCTGCTCAGACCCCAACCAAGGAACATCAAAAGTCGTGCTATAAATTCACAGACAACACAAAGATTCCTTGATGTCCTTCCAGATTCCCTCTGTCTACCCAATGACACCAGAGGACAAAAATCAGTTAACCACCTAACTGAGGAACTCAATTTAACCTTGCGCAATACCCTAGATGCAGTTGCACCCCTAAAAACTAAAAACATTTCTCATAAGAAACTAGCTCCCTGGTACACAGAAAATACCCGAGCTCTGAAGCAAGCTTCCAGAAAATTGGAACGGAAATGGCGCCACACCAAACTGGAAGTCTTCCGTCTAGCTTGGAAAGACAGTACCGTGCAGTACCGAAGAGCCCTTACTGCTGCTCGATCATCCTATTTTTCTAACTTAATTGAGGACAATAAGAACAATCCAAAATTCCTTTTTGATACGGTCGCAAAGCTAACTAAAAAGCAGCATTCCCCAAGAGAGGATGACTTTCACTTTAGCAGTGATAAATTCATGAACTTCTTTGAGGAAAAAATTATGATTATTAGAAAGCAAATTACAGACTCCTCCTTAAATCTGCGTATTCCTTCAAAGCTCAGTTGTCCTGAGTCTGCACAACTCTGCGTGGACCTAGGATCAAGAGAGACGCTCAAGTGTTTTAGTACTATATCTCTTGACACAATGATGAAAATAATCATGGCCTCTAAACCTTCAAGCTGCTTACTGGACCCTATTCCAACTAAACTACTGAAAGAGCTGCTTCCTGTGCTTGGCCCTCCTATGTTGAACATAATAAACGGCTCTCTATCCACCGGATGTGTACCAAACTCACTAAAAGTGGCAGTAATAAAGCCTCTCTTGAAAAAGCCAAACCTTGACCCAGAAAATATAAAAAACTATCGGCCTATATCGAATCTTCCATTCCTCTCAAAAATCTTAGAAAAGGCTGTTGCTCAGCAACTCACTGCCTTCCTGAAGACAAACAATGTATATGAAATGCTTCAGTCTGGTTTTAGACCCCATCATAGCACTGAGACGGCACTTGTGAAGGTGGTAAATGACATTTTAATGGCATCGGACCGAGGCTCTGCATCTGTCCTCGTGCTCCTAGACCTTAGTGCTGCTTTTGATACCATCGATCACCACATTCTTTTGGAGAGATTGGAAACCCAAATTGGTCTACACGGTCAAGTTCTGGCCTGGTTTAGATCTTATCTGTCGGAAAGATATCAGTTTGTCTCTGTGGATGGTTTGTCCTCTGACAAATCAACTGTAAATTTCGGTGTTCCTCAAGGTTCCGTTTTAGGACCGCTGTTGTTTTCACTATATATTTTACCTCTTGGGGATGTTATTCGAAAACATAATGTTAACTTTCACTGCTATGCGGATGATACACAGCTGTACATTTCAATGAAACATGGTGAAGCCCCAAAATTGCCCTCGCTAGAAGCATGTGTTTCAGACATAAGGAAGTGGATGGCAGCAAACTTTCTACTTTTAAACTCGGATAAAACAGAGATGCTTGTTCTAGGTCCCAAGAAACAAAGAGATCTTCTGTTGAATCTGACAATTAATCTTAATGGTTGTACAGTCATCTCAAATAAAACTGTGAAGGACCTCGGCGTTACTCTGGACCCTGATCTCTCTTTTGAAGAACATATCAAGACCATTTCAAGGACAGCTTTTTTCCATCTACGTAACATTGCAAAAATCAGAAACTTTCTGTCCAAAAATGATGCAGAAAAATTAATCCATGCTTTTGTCACTTCTAGGTTAGACTACTGCAATGCTCTACTTTCCGGCTACCCGGATAAAGCACTAAATAAACTTCAGTTAGTGCTAAATACGGCTGCTAGAATCCTGACTAGAACCAAAAAATTTGATCATATTACTCCAGTGCTAGCCTCCCTACACTGGCTTCCTGTCAAAGCAAGGGCTGATTTCAAGGTTTTACTGCTAACCTACAAAGCATTGCATGGGCTTGCTCCTACCTATCTCTCTGATTTGGTCCTGCCGTACATACCTACACGTACGCTACGGTCACAAGACGCAGGCCTCCTAATTGTCCCTAGAATTTCTAAGCAAACAGCTGGAGGCAGGGCTTTCTCCTATAGAGCTCCATTTTTATGGAACGGTCTGCCTACCCATGTCAGAGACGCAAACTCGGTCTCAACCTTTAAGTCTTTACTGAAGACTCATCTCTTCAGTGGGTCATATGATTGAGTGTAGTCTGGCCCAGGAGTGGGAAGGTGAACGGAAAGGCTCTGGAGCAACGAACCACCCTTGCTGTCTCTGCCTGGCCGGTTCCCCTCTTTCCACTGGGATTCTCTGCCTCTAACCCTATTACAGGGGCTGAGTCACTGGCTTGCTGGGGCTCTCTCATGCCGTCCCTGAGGGGGTGCGTCACCTGAGTGGGTTGATTCACTGATGTGGTCATCCTGTCTGGGTTGGCGCCCCCCCCTTGGGTTGTGCCGTGGCGGAGATCTTTGCGGGCTATACTCAGCTTTGTCTCAGGATGGTAAGTTGGTGGTTGAAGATATCCCTCCAGTGGTGTGGGGGCTGTGCTTTGGCATAGTGGGTGGGGTTATATCCTTCCTGTTTGGCCCTGTCCGGGGGTGTCCTCGGGTGGGGCCACAGTGTCTCCTGACCCCTCCTGTCTCAGCCTTCAGTATTTATGCTGCAGTAGTTTATGTGTCGGGGGCTGGGGTCAGTTTGTTATATCTGGAGTACTTCTCCTGTCCAATTCGGTGTCCTGTGTGAATCTAAGTGTGCGTTCTCTAATTCTCTCCTTCTCTCTCTCGGAGGACCTGAGCCCTAGGACCATGCCCCAGGACTACCTGACATGATGACTCCTTGCTGTCCCCAGTCCACCTGGCCGTGCTGCTGCTCCAGTTTCAACTGAACCGCGGCCCTAGGACCATGCCCCAGGACTACTTGACATGATGACTCCTTGCTGTCCCCAGTCCACCTGGCCGTGCTGCTGCTCCAGTTTCAACTGTTCTGCCTTATTATTATTCGACCATGCTGGTCATTTATGAACATTTGAACATCTTGGCCATGTTCTGTTATAATCTCTACCCGGCACAGCCAGAAGAGGACTGGCCACCCCACATAGCCTGGTTCCTCTCTAGGTTTCTTCCTAGGTTTTGGCTTTTCTAGGGAGTTTTTCCTAGCCACCGTGCTTCTACACCTGCATTGCTTGCTGTTTGGGGTTTTAGGCTGGGTTTCTGTACAGCACTTTGAGATATCAGCTGATGTACGAAGGGCTATATAAATAAATTTGATTTGATTTGATTTTGATTTGATTCTGAATCCCCCTGATAGTCAGGTCATAAACCACAACCTTCTGAATTCCCCTGATAGCCAGGTCATAAACCACAACCTTCTGAATCCCCCTGATAGTCAGGTCATAAACCACAACCTTCTGAATCCCCCTGATAGCCAGGTCATAAACCACAACCTTCTGAATCCCCCTGATAGCCAGGGCATAAACCACAACCTTCTGAATCCCCCTGATAGCCAGGTCATAAACCACAACCTTCTGAATCCCCCTGATAGTCAGGTCATAAACCACAACCTTCTGAATCCCCCTGATAGCCAGGTCCAGGTCATAAACCACAACCTTCTGAATCCCCCTGATAGCCAGGTCATAAACCACAACCTTCTGAATCCCCCTGATTGCCAGGTCATAAACCACAACCTTCTGAATCCCCCTGATAGCCAGGTCATAAACCACAACCTTCTGAATCCCCCTGATAGCCAGGTCATAAACCACATCCTTCTGAATCCCCCTGATAGCCAGGTCATAAACCACAACCTTCTGAATCCCCCTGATAGTCAGGTCATAAACCACAACCTTCTGAATCCCCCTGATTGCCAGGTCATAAACCACAACCTTCTGAATCCCCCTGATAGCCAGGTCATAAACCACAACCTTCTGAATCCCCCTGATTGCCAGGTCATAAACCACAACCTTCTGAATCCCCCTGATAGCCAGGTCATAAACCACAACCTTCTGAATCCCCCTGATAGCCAGGTCATAAACCACAACCTTCTGAATCCCCCTGATAGTCAGGTCATAAACCACAACCTTCTGAATCCCCCTGATTGCCAGGTCATAAACCACAACCTTCTGAATCCCCCTGATAGCCAGGTCATAAACCACAACCTTCTGAATCCCCCTGATTGCCAGGTCATAAACCACAACCTTCTGAATCCCCCTGATAGTCAGGTCATAAACCACAACCTTCTGAATCCCCCTGATAGCCAGGTCCAGGGGGAGTGAAAAGAGTCAACAAGCTGGCAGGCATCTTTCAGTCAAGGTTATGGGTAAGCTAAAACAACTAACATTTTTACTAGCCTGTAGGCTAATAACCTCATCATATTTTACGCTACATTTAGGCTACATTAACACATTTTGTGGTGACTTTGACAGAACTTTGAGTTGAGTAAAATACAACAAGAAACCATTAGTTTCCTGTTCGTGTTTCTCAATTTACAGTGGTATAATCAAATATTTTTTATAACTAAACCAAAATAGACCACATCCTGTCTTTCCAAATGAAACAAATGAGTCATAGTGGGCAGAACAAGCAAAATGGTGGGCAGAGCCAAGCACAAGCTCGCGAGATCCTATTAGCTCGTTCTAGCATACATCTGCATACTTCCATTAGGAAACGTCTACTCTGTGGAGTGAGCGTGTGCAATAACTCAATTAGCCTTTGCATTCCTTCTAAACAATGCCATTTTTGACAACTTTGACAAAGGTTAAAATCTACAAAACTGTATTGAAGTCAAATGTTTCCCAGATGAGAAAATGTGCAGAATGTCGGCCAAAATCCATCTCCTTCCATCTTATCCCACTGTCGGCCACTGGGCTTCCTCCCACTACCATATTTGGTAGTGAGTGGGAATGGCAATCGGATGCTTCACATTTACACATCCGGTGAAATATCTGTCTCATTGGTCTATCTGTGGTATAATTATGTCAGATTTATTACAGGACGGTTGCAATTTTCTCAGGAAGGATGTGTAGAACATGTAGAATGTTCTCGGACAATATTAAACCCTAGTGATAATGACGTATTATAAGGTGATAGGGACAGCTGTTCTCGAGGGAATGAAGCTATATTCATGTCTGTAGGATAGACACAGACTCAGTATTTACAGGGAAGATAAGTGACAGGATACAGAGAGCGCTGGCGTACGCACAAACAGTTCATCATTGGCAGAGTTAGGGGACATTGGTGTGATTTCAGTCACAGCAATGAAGAGACAAACAGACAGAATCACAGTAGTATAGAGAGAAGACAGGAGTCATGGCTGACAGACTGAAGGCCAGATTGATGAGCACTGAAAGACTTTGAGACAGGAACAGAGGATCATAAAGAAGTGGTCATGAACCAGCATCATTTCTTCATCCCTTCCATTGGTTTCACATGACTGAATTACTATTTATTTTTTCCTTAATTTTACCAGGCAGGTCAACTAAGAACAAATACTTTTTTACAATGACGGCCTGGCAATTGGTGAATGCTATCTGGAGTTTATCTTCTGTTTTCACCTAACCAATGTGTTAGTGAGTAGGATCAGTGATTAGGATCAGTGATTTGGATCAGTGATTAGGATCAGTGAGTAGGATCAGTGATTAGGATCAGAAGCTGTGAGTGTGGCCAGAGGCATATTGTTCTCACCGTATCAGAGAGCTGTGAGTGTGGCCAGAGGCATATTGTTCTCACCGTATCAGATAGCTGTGAGCGGGGCCAGAAGCATATTGTTCTCACCGTATCAGATAGCTGTGAGTGGGGCCAGAAGCATATTGTTCTCCCCGTATCAGAGAGCTGTGAGTGGGGCCAGAAGCATATTGTTCTCACCGTATCAGAGAGCTGTGAGTGGGGCCAGAAGCATATTGTTCTCACCGTATCAGAGAGCTGTGAGTGGGGCCAGAAGCATATTGTTCTCACCGTATCAGAAGCTGTGAGTGTGGCCAGAAGCATATTGTTCTCACCGTATCAGAGAGCTGTGAGTGGGGCCAGAAGCATATTGTTCTCACCGTATCAGAGAGCTGTGAGTGGGGCCAGAAGCATATTGTTCTCACCGTATCAGAGAGCTGTGAGTGGGGCCAGAGGCATATTGTTCTCACCGTATCAGAGAGCTGTGAGTGGGGCCAGAAGCATATTGTTCTCACCGTATCAGAAGCTGTGAGTGTGGCCAGAAGCATATTGTTCTCACCGTATCAGAGAGCTGTGAGTGGGGCCAGAAGCATATTGTTCTCACCGTATCAGAGAGCTGTGAGTGTGGCCAGAAGCATATTGTTCTCACCGTATCAGAGAGCTGTGAGTGTGGCCAGAAGCATATTGTTCTCACCGTATCAGAGAACTGTGGGTGTGGCCAGAAGCATATTGTTCTCGCCGTATCAGAGAACTGTGAGTGTGGCCAGAAGCATATTGTTCTCACCGTATCAGAGAGCTGTGAGTGTGGCCAGAAGCATATTGTTCTCACCGTATCAGAGAACTGTGAGTGTGGCCAGAAGCATATTGTTCTCACCGTATTGGAGAGCTGTGAGTGTGGCCAGAAGCATATTGTTCTCACCATATCAGAGAACTGTGAGTGTGGCCAGAAGCATATTGTTCTCACCGTATCAGAGAGCTGTGAGTGGGGCCAGAAGCATATTGTCCTCACCATATCAGAGAACTGTGAGTGTGGCCAGAAGCATATTGTTCTCACCGTATCAGAGAGCTGTGAGTGGGGCCAGAAGCATATTGTTCTCACCGTATCAGAGAACTGTGAGTGGGGCCAGAAGCATATTGTTCTCACCGTATCAGAGAGCTGTGAGTGGGGCCAGAAGCATATTGTTCTCACCGTATCAGAGAGCTGTGAGTGGGGCCAGAAGCATATTGTTCTCACCGTATCAGAGAGCTGTGAGTGGGGCCAGAAGCATATTGTTCTCACCGTATCAGAGAGCTGTGAGTGTGGCCAGAAGCATATTGTTCTCACCGTATCAGAGAACTGTGGGTGTGGCCAGAGGCATATTGTTCTCACCGTATCAGAGAGCTGTGAGTGGGGCCAGAAGCATATTGTTCTCACCGTATCAGAGAGCTGTGAGTGGGGCCAGAAGCATATTGTTCTCACCGTATCAGAGAGCTGTGAGTGGGGCCAGAAGCATATTGTTCTCACCCTATCAGAGAGCTGTGAGTGGGGCCAGAAGCATATTGTTCTCACCGTATCAGAGAACTGTGAGTGGGGCCAGAAGCATATTGTTCTCACTGTATCAGAGAACTGTGAGTGGGGCCAGAAGCATATTGTTCTCACCGTATCAGAGAGCTGTGAGTGGGGCCAGAAGCATATTGTTCTCACCGTATCAGAGAACTGTGAGTGTGGCCAGAAGCATATTGTTCTCACCGTATCAGAGAGCTGTGAGTGGGGCCAGAAGCATATTGTTCTCACCGTATCAGAGAGCTGTGAGTGGGGCCAGAAACATATTGTTCTCACCGTATCAGAGAACTGTGAGTGGGGCCAGAAGCATATTGTTCTCACCGTATCAGAGAACTGTGGGTGTGGCCAGAGGCATATTGTCCTCACCGTATCAGAGAACTGTGGGTGTGGCCAGAGGCATATTGTCCTCACCGTATCAGAGAGCTGTGAGTGTGGCCAGAAGCATATTGTTCTCACCGTATCAGAGAACTGTGGGTGTGGCCAGGGGCATATTGTCCTCCCCGTATCAGAGAGCTGTGAGTGTGGCCAGAAGCATATTGTTCTCACCGTATCAGAGAACTGTGGGTGTGGCCAGAGGCATATTGTCCTCACCGTATCAGAGAGCTGTGAGTGTGGCCAGAAGCAAATTGTTCTCACCGTATCAGAGAACTGTGGGTGTGGCCAGAGGCATATTGTCCTCCCCGTATCAGAGAACTGTGGGTGTGGCCAGAGGCATATTGTTCTCACCGTATCAGAGAACTGTGGGTGTGGCCAGAGGCATATTGTCCTCCCCGTATCAGAGAACTGTGGGTGTGGCCAGAGGCATATTGTTCTCACCGTATCAGAGAGCTGTGGTTTCAGGTCCAGTTTGAGGAATCGGAAAGCCAGAACTGGAACGATGCAAATCACTGTGGCCAAGACGATGGTCAGCCACACCAGCGGCTGGACCAGTGTGCTCTGGGCACTGCCTACGAAGTGGAACTGGTTGGGAAAGATGCTGAATAGAGTCTGGCTGTGCATAGCCAACATGATGGTGAAGAAGGAGCTCACAGAGCCCCACACAAAGAAATGGTTGATGGCTGTCCAGTAGCCTGTGTCCAGAGCAATCTACACACACACACACACACACACACACACACACACACACACACACACACACACACACACACACACACACGCACGCACGCACGCACACACAGAGAGATTTAAGTAATAAGGCGTGAGGGGCTGTGGTACTATGTATGGCCAATATACCATGGTTAACGTTAACGTTAAAAATACATGTTTCATCATACCTGTGGTATATGGTCTGATATACCACGGCTTTCAGCTAATCAGCATTCAGGGCTCTAACCACCCAGTTTGTACTGAAGGCCGGTGTATATCAGACCGTATATAATAATAATAAGACACCTCGGGGGGTTGTGGTATATGGTCTGATATACCACGGCTTTCAGCTAATCAGCATTCAGGGCTCTAACCACCCAGTTTGTACTGAAGGCCGGTGTATATCAGACCGTATATAATAATAATAAGACACCTCGGGGGTTGTGGTATATGGTCTGATATACCACGGCTTTCAGCTAATCAGCATTCAGGGCTCTAACCACCCAGTTTGTACTGAAGGCCGGTGTATATCAGACCGTATATAATAATAATAAGACACCTCGGGGGGGTGTGGTATATGGTCTGATATACCACGGCTTTCAGCTAATCAGCATTCAGGGCTCTAACCACCCAGTTTGTACTGAAGGCCGGTGTATATCAGACCGTATATAATAATAATAAGACACCTCGGGGGGGGGGGGGGGGTGTGGTATATGGTCTGATATACCACGGCTTTCAGCTAATCAGCATTCAGGGCTCTAACCACCCAGTTTGTACTGAAGGCCGGTGTATATCAGACCGTATATAATAATAATAAGACACCTCGGGGGGTTGTGGTATATGGTCTGATATACCACGGCTTTCAGCTAATCAGCATTCAGGGCTCTAACCACCCAGTTTGTACTGAAGGCCGGTGTATATCAGACCATATATAATAATAATAAGACACCTCGGGGGGTTGTGGTATATGGTCTGATATACCACGGCTTTCAGCTAATCAGCATTCAGGGCTCTAACCACCCAGTTTGTACTGAAGGCCGGTGTATATCAGACCGTATATAATAATAATAAGACACCTCGGGGGGTTGTGGTATATGGTCTGATATACCACGGCTTTCAGCTAATCAGCATTCAGGGCTCTAACCACCCAGTTTGTACTGAAGGCCGGTGTATATCAGACCGTATATAATAATAATAAGACACCTCGGGGGGGGTGTGGTATATGGTCTGATATACCACGGCTTTCAGCTAATCAGCATTCAGGGCGCTAACCACCCAGTTTGTACTGAAGGCCGGTGTATATCAGACCGTATATAATAATAATAAGACACCTCGGGGGGTTGTGGTATATGGTCTGATATACCATGGCTTTCAGCTAATCAGCATTCAGGGCTCTAACCACCCAGTTTGTACTGAAGGCCGGTGTATATCAGACTGTATATAATAATAATAAGACACCTCGGGGGGTTGTGGTATATGGTCTGATATACCACGGCTTTCAGCTAATCAGCATTCAGGGCTCTAACCACCCAGTTTGTACTGAAGGCCGGTGTATATCAGACTGTATATAATAATAATAAGACACCTCGGGGGGTTGTGGTATATGGTCTGATATACCACGGCTTTCAGCTAATCAGCATTCAGGGCTCTAACCACCCAGTTTGTACTGAAGGCCGGTGTATATCAGACCGTATATAATAATAATAAGACACCTCGGGGGGTGTGGTACATGGCCAATATACCACGACTAACAGCTGTATCCAGGCTGTACTCTGCGTTGCGTCATGCATAAGAACGGCCCTTAGCGGTGGTATATCGGCCATTATCACAAACCACTGAGGTGCCTTATTGCTGTTATAAACTGGTTACCAACGTAACCAGAACAGTAAACAAGTCTTTTTGTGTAATACTGTGGTATATTGTCTGATATACACACGGCCCAAACTACCCGGTTTATCATATGTAGCAAACCTTCAAATATGTTGCCTACAGGAAGTGGATACTACAGTCCTTCCCCCCGCTCACCTGCACACTGACCACGATCACCAGGGCGGTGGCCGTGGTAACAGCAAAGGTCTGGTAGTCAGCGAGGGGTTCCCCGGTGCCCTGGGTTCCGTGGGACAGGATGGCATAGGGTACGAAGAACAACACAACACTAGTGTAGATACCCTGGGTTATACAGATGAAGAACTCTCTCTTGTTGAACAGCAGGTTAAGCTGACCTGGCTCATACAGCTTAGGATACTCCAGACTATGCTGCTCTGGGACGTCCTACAGAGAGAAAGAGGAACAACCAGGGGTCAAGGGTCAGGGGTCAAAGGGTACAGAGGTGCTTAGGAGACTCACCTGGTCAAATATTCCCATGGCCAGCACGGGGAGAGAGGTGTAGACGATGTTATAGAGAGTGATGAAGTACTGATCATATACTGTCTGAGAGAGAGGGAGAGAGAGAGAGAGAGAGAGAGAGAGAGAGAGAGAAAGAGAGAGAGAGAAGGATGAAGAGAGGGATGGAGAGAGAGAGGGATGGAGAGAGGGATGGACAGAGGGATGGAAAAAGAGAGCGAGAGAGAGAGAGAGAGAAAGAAAAGAGAGAGGGTAGGAGGGAGATAACAGAGAGAGATAGAGAGTAGATGGTGGGAGGGAGAGAGAGAGGGTAGGAGGGAGATAACAGAGAGAGATAGAGAGAGAGGGTGGGAGGGAGAGAGAGACACACACAGTAAGAACGATAACCTCACCTCATTTAAGCTCCAATATAACATCATGCCCCATGAGTCTTCACTTCAACCCTTATAGTTCCTCCTAAACACCCCTAACGTGTTTTTTGACAGTGAAGTCAAAACTATTTACCTCAACCCAACTTATAAAACCCTTCACCCCTCACCTCTAAACCACCGTTCCTGATCCCTCACCCCTGACCTCTCACCTGGGCAGAGAAGCCACAGAAGAAGCCAAACCAGAAGTGCACCATGGTGAAGGCAAAGTTCTTGTAGAAGAAGTAGCAGAGGAAGCGACACATGCGGAGGTAGGACCAGCGTCCGTGGACCAGCAGCAGGCGCTGGAGGAAGCGGAACTGGGAGAAGGAGTAGTCAGACGCCAGCACTGCCTGGATGCCCTCCTGACCACTGATGCCCACTCCTATATGAGCCGCTGGGGGGGTAGACAGACACTTCATATAGGTTATAGGAGAGGAGATAAGGACAGAGAGCAACTGTAGACAATTGAAAAGTGTAATTATCAGGGGTGTTAGTGCTGGGCTGGCACAGAAGCCTGCTATGCTCTTCCCTCAGATTCAGGTTTGGTAAACAGTCAACAAGTTGAGTAATCGCTCACAGGTTGAGTAATGTATCCAAGGACATGGTGTCGAGCCCAGAAAACAGGATGTGAAAGCACAAGGACCTCTCCTCCCTCAGAGGCCTCCTCTCTTCTGCTTTTCATACACACACACACACACTCACACACTTGTATGCGTGCACACAAACACACACACATGCACGCACACATACATGCACACAATTGTGAAAGGCATGGTGAGGCGTGAGAAAAGAGGACGTAAGGAGAGAGAACTACACGTAAACAGATACAGTGGGGATTCTGGGGACTTTCCATTACCTTACAAATAGACTGTGCTGCCAGAGCACTTTGCTTCAATATATCTCCTCGTTCCCCTTATCTCTCAATTCTTCCCATGTCTACCCATCTCTGTTATCATCTTTGCCAAGCACTTCTGTCATTCGCCCTTCCTCCAACCTCCTCTGGCATCCTCTCCTCCATCCCTCTCTCTCTCTAACTTACTCTTGATCATGCTAACATCATTAGCCCCGTCTCCTATGGCCAGGGTGACAGCTTTCTTGTGTTTCTTGATGAGCTCCACCACCAGGGCTTTCTGTAGAGGAGTCACCCTGCAGCAGATCACTGCTCTACAGACACACGCTGTAGACACAAACTCCCCCTCCATATCAGCCTCCAACGCATGGGCCTGACACAGAGAGAGAGAGGGGGAGGGGAGGGAGAGGGAGAGAGAGAGAGGGGGGGAGGGAGAGTGAGAGAGAGAGGGAGAGAGAGACAGGAAGAGATACAGAGAGGGAGGTGGAGCGAGAGAGAGAGAGAGAGGGAGAGAGAGAGGGAGGGGGAGAGAGAGATGGGGGGAGGGAGAGAGGGAGGGAGAGTGAGGGGGAGGGAGAGAGAGGGAGAGAGAGAGAGAGAGAGAGAGAGAGAGGGAGGGAGAGAGAGAGAGAGAGAGAGGGGGAGAGAGAGAGGGGGGGAGAGAGAGAGAGAGAGAGGGAGGGAGAAGGAGAGAGGGAGAACTTGTTTGGATATTTTAGATTTGTTATGAGCGCCATGTTTTCTATTGCACAAGTAGTGTGTCCAGTGTAGTGGTGTTTGTATTCCTAGTGGATTATATATCCCCTAGATTACTAGGGTAACTGTTTTGAAACCACCGCGCCTCCATCTTCGCTCCCCCTCACCAGTGTAAAACACATTTAGAAAGGAATAGAAATACATGTATTAATTTCTACATTTGTTTTTGTCATGTTTATTCTATTACAGACACCTTAATGCAGACTTTTAAATTATATTATGTGAGCTAAACATAAAAAGGACATATATAAAAACAAGTATAATTTTTTTTAAGTACAAATTTTACTGTCCCCACTACAACAAAAACACTTAAATACATGTAAATAAATCCATTCATTCCAATGGAGGACTGCTCCTTCTGGGCAGTGCCAATATGGCCGACCAGTGGCATCAAAGCCTCTCATTGGCCATTACATAGCAACAGCAATCCAGGGCTTATATACATCATTGGTGTGAATGTGTGTGTCGTCTCACCAGGCTATGTCCGTTGATGACGAGGGCGAACTCTCCAGATATGGAGTCTAGCGTGGTTGAGGAGGGGGGTCGAGGGGGTGGGGCAGGGGGAGGGGGACACTGCTGCTGTTTGTCCCCCACGGAGGGCCACTCTCCCCCTCTCCTCCCCCATCTCCCCCAAACCCATTCCCCAGAGAACAGGCCTCACCCCATCCCTCCATCCCCTCCTCCTTTTCTCCCTCTCTCGTACGGGCAAACTCTATCATCCTCTCCCTCGCTCTCCTGAAGAGAAAGAGAATGAGGGAGGAGAAATGACAGGACAGGACAAAGAGATGAGGGTGAATAGTTGATTAATACACTGAACAGAGAGAGACAGAGAGACACAGAGAGAGAGACAGAAAGCGAGACAGAAAGAGAGAGAGACCGAAAGAGAGAAAGAAAGAGAGAGACAGAAAGAGACAGAAAGAGAGAGAGACAGAAAGAGAGACAGAAAGAGAGAGAGAGACAGAAAGAGAGACAGAAAGAGAGAGACAGAGAGACACAGAGAGAGAGAGACAGAAAGAGAGACAGAGAGACAGAAAGAGAGAGACAGAAAGAGAGAGACAGAAAGAGAGAGACAGAAAGAGAGACAGAAAGAGAGACAGAGAGAGAGAGACAGAACGAGAGACAGAAAGAGAGACAGAAAGAGAGACAGAAAGAGAGACATAAAGAGACAGAAAGAGAGACAGAAAGAGAGACAGAAAGAGAGAGACAGAAAGAGAGAGAGACAGAAAGAGAGACAGAAAGAGAGAGACAGAAAGAGAGACAGAGAGAGAGAGAGAGAGAGAGAGAGACAGAAAGAGAGACAGAAATAGAGATAGAAAGAGAGAGAGACAGAAAGAGAGACAGAAAGAGAGACAGAGAGAGACAGAAAGAGAGACAGAGAGAGACAGAAAGAGAGACAGAGAGATAGACAGAAAAAGACAGAAAGAGAGAGACAGAGAGATAGACAGAAAGAGAGGGAGACAGAAAGAGAGAGAGAGACAGAAAGAGAGAGACAGAAGGAGAGAGACAAAAAAGTGAGGGAAAGGAAAGGTTTAGTTTATCCTAGTAATAAATAGCCAGCTCTAGTTTGTGTGTGTGGGGGTCTGTGTGTGTGTGTGTGTGTGTGTGTCACCCTGATAGATGATAGAGGGAGGAGCAAGATTTGTGACCTGTTGCCACGAGAAAAGGGCAACCAGTGAAGAACACACAACATTGTAAATACAACCCATATTTATGCTTATTTATTTTATCTTGCGTCCTTTACCGTTTGTACATTGTTAAAACACTGTATATATATAATATGACATTTGTAATGTCTTTATTGTTTTGAAACTTCTGTATGTGTAATGTTTACTGTTAATTTTTATTGTTTATTTCACTTTATATATTCACTTTATATATTATCTACCTCACTTGCTTTGGCAATGTTAACACATGTTTCTCATGCCAATAAAACCCTTGAATTGAATTGAATAGAGAGATAGATGGATAGAGGGAGGAATAGAGATAGATGGATAGAGGGAGGAATAGAGAGATAGATGGATAGAGGGAGGAATAGAGAGATAGATGGATAGAGGGAGGGAGGAATAGAGAGATAGATGGATAGAGGGAGGAATAGAGAGATAGATGGATAGAGGGAGGAATAGAGGATAGTCAGAGTACCTGAGTTCCTCTCTAACACTCAGCACTGTGTTTCCACTGATGATGAACACCTCAGTCATATCACCCGTCAGCATCTTACAGGAGTAACCTATATTAACTGCTGTCTCTGAGAGACAGAGAGAGAGACAGAAAGAGAGAGACATAGAGAGACAGAAATAGAGAGACAGAGAGAGAGACAGACAGAGAGAGAGAGACAGAAAGAGAGACAGAGAGACAGAAAGAGAGCGAGAGAGACAGAGAGACAGAAAGAGAGACGGAAAGAGAGAGAGACAGAAAGATAGACAGAGAGAGAGAGGCAGAGAGAAAGAGAGAGAAAGAGAGAGAGAGAGAGAGAGAGAGAGAGAGAGGCAGAGAGAGAAAGAGAGAGAGGCAGAGAGAGAGACAGAAAGAGAGACAAAAAGAGAGTCAGAAAGAGACAGAAAGAGAGCGAGAGAGACAGAGAGACAGAAAGAGAGAGAGACAGAAAGATAGACAGAGAGAGAGGCAGAGAGAGAGAGAGAGAGAGAGAGAGAGAGGCAGAGAGAGAGAGAGAGGGGCAGAGAGAGAGAGAGAAAGAGAGAGAGGCAGAGAGAGAGAGACAGAAAGAGAGACAGAAAGAGAGCGAGAGAGACAGAGAGACAGAAAGAGAGACAGAAAGATAGACAGAGAGAGAGGCAGAGAGAGAGAGAGAGAAAGAGAGAGAGGCAGAGAGAGAGAGAGAGAGGCAGAGAGAGAGAGAGAAAGAGAGAGAGGCAGAGAGAGACAGAAAGAGAGACAGAAAGAGACAGAAAGAGAGCGAGAGAGACAGAGAGACAGAAAGAGAGACAGAAAGAGAGAGAGACAGAAATATAGACAGAGAGAGAGAGGCAGAGAGAGAGGCAGAGAGAGAGAGAGAAAGAGAGAGAGGCAGAGAGAGAGACAGAAAGAGAGACAGAAAGAGACAGAAAGAGAGCGAGAGAGACAGAGAGACAGAAAGAGAGACAGAAAGAGAGACAGAAAGAGAGACAGAAAGAGAGACGAGGAGAGACAAAGATAGACAGAAAGAGAGAGAGACAGAAAGAGAGACAGAAAGAGAGACAGAAAGAGAGAGAGAGAGGCAGAGAGAGAGAGAGACAGAAAGAGAGACAAGGAGAGAGACAGAAAGAGAGACAAAAAGAGAGACAAGGAGAGAGACAGAAAGAGAGACAGAAAGAGAGACAAAGAGAGACAGAAAGAGAGACAAGGAGAGAGACAGAAAGAGAGAGAGACAGAAAGAGAGAGAGACAGAAAGAGAGACAAGGAGAGACAAAGAGAAACAGAAAGAGAGACAGAAATAGAGACAAAGAGACAGAAAGAGAGACAAAGAGAGAGAGACATAAAGAGAGACATAAAGAGAGACAGAGAGAGAGACAGAGAGAGCGAGAGACAGAAAGAGAGGCAGCGAGAGAGACAGAAAGAGAGAGAGAGACAGAGAGAGAGACAGAGAGAGAGACAGAGACAGAAAGAGAGAGACAGAAAGAGACAGAAAGAGAGAGACAGAAAGAGAGAGACGGAAAGAGAGAGACAGAAAGAGAGAGACAGAGAGAGAGACAGAAAGAGAAAGACAGAAAGAGAGACAGAAAGAGAGAGACAGAGAGAGAGAGACAGAGAGAGAGACAGACAGAAAGAGAGAGACAGAAAGAGAGACAGAAAGAGAGAGACAGAAAGAGAGAGAGAGACAGAAAGAGAGAGACAGAAAGAGAGAGACAGAAAGAGAGACAAAGAGAGAGAGACAAAGAGAGAGAGACATAAAGAGAGACATAAAGAGAGACAGAGAGAGAGAGACAGAAAGAGAGACAAGGAGAGAGACAGAAAGAGAGACAAAAAGAGAGACAAGGAGAGCCAGAAAGAGAGACAGAAAGAGAGACAAAGAGAGACAGAAAAAGAGACAAGGAGAGAGACAGAAAGAGAGACAGAAAGAGAGAGACAGAAATAGAGACAGAAAGAGAGACAAAGAGACAGAAATAGAGAGACAGAAAGAGAGACAGGCAGAGAGAGAGACAGAAAGAGAGACAAGGAGATACATAAAGAGAAACAGAAAGAGAGACAAAGAGACAGAAAGAGAGACAAAGAGAGAGAGACATAAAGAGAGACATAAAGAGAGACAGAGAGAGAGACAGAGAGAGTGAGAGACAGAAAGAGAGAGAGGCAGAGAGAGAGACAGAAAGAGAGACAGAAAGAGAGAGAGAGAGAGAGACAGAGAGAGAGACAGAGACAGAAAGAGAGAGACAGAAAGAGAGAGACAGAAAGAGAGAGACAGAAAGAGAGAGACAGAGAGAGAGACAAAGAGAAAGACAGAAAGAGAGACAAAGAGAGAGACAGAGAGAGAGAGACAGAGAGAGAGACAGCAAGAGAGACAGAGACAGAAAGAGAGAGACAGAAAGAGAGACAGAAAGAGAAAGACAGAAAGAGAGACAGAAAGAGAGAGACAGAGAGAGAGACAGAGAGACAGAAAGAGAGAGAGACAGAAAGATAGACAGAGAGAGAGAGGCAGAGAGAGAGAGAGAGAAAGAGAGAGAGGCAGAGAGAGAGAGAGAGAGGGGCAGAGAGAGAGAGAGAAAGAGAGAGAGGCAGAGAGAGAGAGACAGAAAGAGAGACAGAAAGAGAGCGAGAGAGACAGAGAGACAGAAGAGAGACAGAAAGATAGACAGAGAGAGGCAGAGAGAGAGAGAGAGAAAAGAGAGAGGCAGAGAGAGAGAGAGAGAGGCAGAGAGAGAGAGAGAGAAAGAGAGAGAGGCAGAGAGAGACAGAAAGAGAGACAGAAAGAGACAGAAAGAGAGCGAGAGAGACAGAGAGACAGAAAGAGAGACAGAAAGAGAGAGAGACAGAAATATAGACAGAGAGAGAGAGGCAGAGAGAGAGGCAGAGAGAGAGAAAAGAGAGGCAGAGAGAGAGACAGAAAGAGAGACAGAAAGAGACAGAAAGAGAGCGAGAGAGACAGAGAGACAGAAAGAGAGACAGAAAGAGAGACAGAAAGAGAGACAGAAAGAGAGACGAGGAGAGACAAAGATAGACAGAAAGAGAGAGAGACAGAAAGAGAGACAGAAAGAGAGACAGAAAGAGAGAGAGAGAGGCAGAGAGAGAGAGACAGAAAGAGAGACAAGGAGAGAGACAGAAAGAGAGACAAAAAGAGAGACAAGGAGAGAGACAGAAAGAGAGACAGAAAGAGAGACAAAGAGAGACAGAAAGAGAGACAAGGAGAGAGACAGAAAGAGAGAGAGACAGAAAGAGAGAGAGACAGAAAGAGAGACAAGGAGAAACAGAAAGAGAGACAGAAATAGAGACAAAGAGACAGAAAGAGAGACAAAGAGAGAGAGACATAAAGAGAGACATAAAGAGAGACAGAGAGAGAGACAGAGAGAGCGAGAGACAGAAAGAGAGAGAGGCAGCGAGAGAGACAGAAAGAGAGAGAGAGACAGAGAGAGAGACAGAGAGAGAGACAGAGACAGAAAGAGAGAGACAGAAAGAGACAGAAAGAGAGAGACAGAAAGAGAGAGACGGAAAGAGAGAGACAGAAAGAGAGAGACAGAGAGAGAGACAGAAAGAGAAAGACAGAAAGAGAGACAGAAAGAGAGAGACAGAGAGAGAGAGACAGAGAGAGAGACAGACAGAAAGAGAGAGACAGAAAGAGAGACAGAAAGAGAGAGACAGAAAGAGAGAGAGAGACAGAAAGAGAGAGACAGAAAGAGAGAGACAGAAAGAGAGACAAAGAGAGAGAGACAAAGAGAGAGAGACATAAAGAGAGACATAAAGAGAGACAGAGAGAGAGAGACAGAAAGAGAGACAAGGAGAGAGACAGAAAGAGAGACAAAAAGAGAGACAAGGAGAGCCAGAAAGAGAGACAGAAAGAGAGACAAAGAGAGACAGAAAGAGAGACAAGGAGAGAGACAGAAAGAGAGACAGAAAGAGAGAGACAGAAATAGAGACAGAAAGAGAGACAAAGAGACAGAAATAGAGAGACAGAAAGAGAGACAGGCAGAGAGAGAGACAGAAAGAGAGACAAGGAGATACATAAAGAGAAACAGAAAGAGAGACAAAGAGACAGAAAGAGAGACAAAGAGAGAGAGACATAAAGAGAGACATAAAGAGAGACAGAGAGAGAGACAGAGAGAGTGAGAGACAGAAAGAGAGAGAGGCAGAGAGAGAGACAGAAAGAGAGACAGAAAGAGAGAGAGAGAGAGAGAGAGACAGAGAGAGAGACAGAGAGAGAGACAGAGACAGAAAGAGAGAGACAGAAAGAGAGAGACAGAAAGAGAGAGACAGAAAGAGAGAGACAGAAAGAGAGAGACAGAGAGAGAGACAAAGAGAGAGACAGAGAGAGAGAGACAGAAAGAGAGACAGAAAGAGAGAGACAGAAAGAGAGAGACAGAAAGAGAGAGAAAAAAAGTGAGGGAAAGGAAAGGTTTAGTTTATCCTAGTAATAAATAGCCAGCTCTAGTTTGTGTGTGTGTTTGTGTGTGTCTGTCTGTGTGTGTGTGTTTGTGTGTGTGTCTCACCCTGTTTGTCTCCCGTGAGGACCCAGATCTTGATGTTAGCAAGAGAGAGAATAGCGATGGTCTCAGGAACTCCCTCCTGTAGCTTATCCTCTATGGCTGTGGCTCCCAGGAGCTAGAGTAGAATAGAGCACAGCGCAGAGTAGAATAGAACATAGAGCAGAGTAAAATAGAGCAGAGTAGAATAGAGAATAGTAGAATAGAGAAGAGTGGAATAGAGAAGAGTAGAATAAAGCAGAGAAGAATAGAGCGGAGTAGAATAGACCAGAGTATAATGGAGCATAGAGCAGAGTATAATAGAGAAGAGTAGAATAGAGCAGAGTAGAATAGACCAGAGTAGAATAGAGCATAGAGCAGAGTATAATAGAGAAGAGTAGAATAAAGCAGAGTAGAATAGAGCATAGAGCAGAGTATAATAGAGAAGGGTAGAATAGAGCAGAGTAGAATAGACCAGAGTAGAATAGAGCACAGAGCAGAGTATAATAGAGAAGAGTCGAATAGAGCAGAGTAGAATAGAGCAGAGTAGAATAGACCAGAGTAGAATAGAGCAGAATAGAGCAGAGTAGAATAGAGCATAGAGCAGAGTAGAATAGAGCAGAGTAGAATAGAGCATAGAGCAGAGTAGAATAGAGCAGAATAGAATAGAGCAGAATAGAATAGAGCAGAATAGAGCAGAGTAGAATAGATCAGAATAGAATATATCAGAGTAGAATAGAGCAGAGTAGAATAGAGCAGAGTAGAATAGAGAAGAGTAGAATAGAGAAGAATAGAGCAGAGTAGAATAGAGAAGAGTTGAGCAGAGTAGAATATAGCAGAGAAGAATAGGGCAGAGTAGAATAGAGCAGAGTAGAATAGAGGAGAGTAGAGCAGAGTAGAATAGAGCAGAGAAGAATAGAGCAGAGTAGAATAGAGAAGAGTAGAATAGAGAAGAGTAGAATAGAGCAGAGTAGAAAATAATAGAGAAGAGTAGAATAGAGAAGGGTAGAATAGAGCAGAGTAGAATAGAGCAGAGTAGAATAGAGAAGAGTTGAATAGAGAAGAGTAGAATAGCACAGAATAGAATATAACTTAATTGCCAGTTACACAAGTTGATTGAACTTTATTTTGGTGCCAATTATGTTACAGAGAGGACACACGTGCTCTCTCACACACACACACACACACACACACACACACACACACACACACACACACACACACACACACACACACACACACACACACACACACACACACACACACACATACACACACACGCACATGCACACACGCACACACAGAAACAAACACACACACAGCGTGATACCATCATATCCTGTTCTATGTGTTCATATATGTCAGCCAGTCTGTCCTCTCTACAGTCTGTAGCTCTGTCTGCTTGGCGGTGTCTCTCTGACCACTCCTCCCACTGCTCCTCTGACAGGTCTCTGTAGGCCAGGGCCAGGGTCCGCAGACCGTCCCCAGCATACTCCTAGATATACAAGTGAATTGAAGAATTGATAAACAATCAATCATCTTCTGATGGCTCTAGTAGTGTGCAGGAAAACATTTAACCACCAGAGGGCAGTGCTGTTACTTGTATAAAAGAGAGCTGTGATAGGCTGAATAGGAACTCTGATTATTTTCTTTGTAACTCACATTAAGGTGATCTGTTGTGATGTTCATCAGGTGATTGTTGGAGGAGTGGAGCCTCTCAAACAACAGAGTATCAGCTCCTTTACAGTATAGACGGATCCTCCCCTCGGGGTTACGCACTGCAGACAGAGGCATACTTTAATATGATCTGGGCTAAGCACTGTAGACAGAAACATACTTTAATATGATCTGGGTTACGCACTGCAGACACACTAACTAAATGTAAGTCTAAAAGAAATGTGAGATGTCTAGATGCTTTTATAAATTGCCTGGCTGGGCTGATGAGACAGTGGATTGTGAAAGTCAGATGAAACAGAGTAAATAGGCATTTTAATGTCATATATTTATATTGTTGTACAGTATGTTTTAAACAAAGATATTTTCCTCTGTTTATTTTTCAAATTTTTCTCTTGCGTAAGTTGCTGAAGTGCACTACGTCAAGGTGTGTTTGGTGAGCGTCTACTGTATGTCAAGGTGTGTTTGGTGAGCGTCTACTGTATGTCAAGGTGTGTTTGGTGAGCGTCTACTGTATGTCAAGGTGTGTTTGGTGAGCGTCTACTGTATGTCAAGGTGTGTTTGGTGAGCGTCTACTGTATGTCAAGGTGTGTTTGGTGAGCGTCTACTGTATGTCAAGGTGTGTTTGGTGAGCGTCTACTGTATGTCAAGGTGTGTTTGGTGAGTGTCTACTGTATGTCAAGGTGTGTTTGGTGAGCGTGTGTGTGTCTACTGTATGTCAAGGTGTGTTTGTGTCTACTGTATGTCAAGGTGTGTTTGGTGAGCGTGTGTGTGTCTACTGTATGTCAAGGTGTTTGGTGAGCGTGTGTATGTCTACTGTATGTCAAGGTGTTTGGTGAGCGTGTGTGTGTGTGTCTACTGTATGTCAAGGTGTGTTTGGTTAGCGTGTGTTTGTCTACTGTATGTCAAGGTGTTTGGTGAGCTTGTGTGTGTCTACTGTATGTCAAGGTGTTTGGTGAGCTTGTGTGTGTCTACTGTATGTCAAGGTGTGTCTGGTGAGCGTGTGTGTGTCTACTGTATGTCAAGGTGTGTTTGGTGAGCGTGTATGTGTCTACTGTATGTCAAGGTGTGTTTGGTGAGCGTGTGTGTGTCTACTGTATGTCAAGGTGTTTGGTGAGCGTGTGTGTGTCTACTGTATGTCAAGGTGTGTTTGGTGAGCGTGTGTTTGTCTACTGTATGTCAAGGTGTTTGGTGAGCGTGTGTGTGTCTACTGTATGTCAAGGTGTGTTTGGTGAGCGTGTGTGTGTCTACTGTATGTCAAGGTGTGTTTGGTGAGCGTGTGTGTGTCTACTGTATGTCAAGGTGTGTTTGGTGAGCGTGTGTGTGTCTACTGTATGTCAAGGTGTGTTTGGTGAGCGTGTGTGTGTCTACTGTATGTCAAGGTGTTTGGTGAGCGTGTGTGTGTCTACTGTATGTCAAGGTGTGTCTGGTGAGCGTGTGTGTGTCTACTGTATGTCAAGATGTGTTTGGTGAGCGTGTGTGTCTACTGTATGTCAAGGTGTGTTTGGTGAGCGTGTGTGTGTCTACTGTATGTCAAGGTGTTTGGTGAGCGTGTGTGTGTCTACTGTATGTCAAGGTGTGTCTGGTGAGCGTGTGTGTGTCTACTGTATGTCAAGGTGTGTTTGGTGAGCGTGTGTGTGTCTACTGTATGTCAAGGTGTGTTTGGTGAGCATGTGTGTGTCTACTGTATGTCAAGGTGTTTGGTGAGCGTGTGTGTGTCTACTGTATGTCAAGGTGTGTTTGGTGAGCGTGTGTCTACTGTATGTCAAGGTGTGTTTGGTGAGCGTGTGTGTGTCTACTGTATGTCAAGGTGTGTTTGGTGAGCGTGTGTGTGTCTACTGTATGTCAAGGTGTGTTTGGTGAGCGTGTGTGTGTCTACTGTATGTCAAGGTGTGTTTGGTGAGCGTGTGTGTGTCTACTGTATGTCAAGGTGTGTTTGGTGAGCGTGTATGTGTCTACTGTATGTCAAGGTGTGTTTGGTGAGCGTGTGTGTGTCTACTGTATGTCAAGGTGTTTGGTGAGCGTGTGTGTGTCTACTGTATGTCAAGGTGTGTTTGGTGAGCGTGTGTGTGTCTACTGTATGTCAAGGTGTCTTTGGTGAGCGTGTGTGTGTCTACTGTATGTCAAGGTGCGTTTGGTGAGCGTGTGTGTGTCTACTGTATGTCAAGGTGTGTTTGGTGAGCGTGTGTGTGTCTACTGTATGTCAAGGTGTGTTTGGTGAGCGTGTGTGTGTCTACTGTATGTCAAGGTGTGTGCGTGCTTGTGTGAGTGCATATGCATGCATGCGTATACCTATAACGGACATCCTCTTGCGGATGTTGTTGAAGTCGAGGATGGCCAGCAGTGTGTATGTGACGGGTCGGCCCAGCTCTGTCACAGTGACAGTACCAGGGGTTCTAGACCGGAACACAAAACCAAAGTTCCTGGCTGCTGTCACCAACGCACCCTCATCTGGAGACTGGGCCTTATACATCAACTCTCCTAGAGGGGGTAGAGTGGGGGAGTCAGAGAGAGAGCAATGTGAGAGAGAGCAATGGGGAAGGGAGAGAGAGAGAGAGGCGAGAGAGAGAGAGAGAGAGTGATTGGGGAAAGAGAGAGAGAGAGAGAGCAATGGGGGAGGGAGAGAGCGCAATGGGGGAAAGAGAGAGAGAGAGAGTAATGGGGGAGGGAGAGAGAGAGCGATGGGGGAGAGAGAGAGAGCAATGGGGGAGGGAGAGAGAGAGAGAGTGATGGGGAAAGAGAGAGAGAGTGATGGGGAAAGAGAGAGAGAGAGCAATGGGGGAGGGAGAGAGAGCAATGGGGGAGGGAGAGAGAGAGCGATGGGGGAGAGAGAGCAATGGGGGAGGTAGAGAGAGAGAGAGTGATGGGGAAAGAGAGAGAGAGAGTGATGGGGAAAGAGAGAGAGAGCGAGCAAGAGCGATGGGGAGAGAGAGAGTGATGGGGAGAGAGAGAGCGATGGGTGAGAGAGAGGGAGAGCGATGGGGCGAGAGAGAGAGGTGAGAGAGAGAGAGAGAGAGAGAGAGAGAATACAGTATCTATTAAACACATTCTATACATGTAGGTGAACACAAAATACAACATGCTTGTGGGTGGGCCAGTCTCCCAAGTGGGTGGGCCCTGAACCCCTGTGGGTGGGCCAGTCTCCCAAGTGGGTGGGCCTGTCTCCCAAGTGGGTGGGCCAGTCTCCCAAGTGGGTGGGCCAGTCTCCCAAGTGGGTGGGCCCTGCACCCCTGTGGGTGGGCCAGTCTCCCAAGTGGGTGGGCCAGTCTCCCAAGTGGGTGGGCCAATGTCCTGTCAGGCCCACCCATGGCTGCACCCCTGCCCAGTCATGTGAAATCCATAAATTAGGGCTTCATTTATTTATTTCAATTGACTGATTTTCTTATATGAACTGTAACTCAATAAAATAGTTTAAATTGTTGCATTTATATTTTTGTTCAGTATAGTATTTTCAGCTGTTTGAAGCTGGTGTACAAAACCGAAAGTAAAAGACGACAAAACAAAACTTAAGAACGGGAAGCATAAATATAGCACACATAGACTTTCTTCTTTCAATGAGCAGATTCATAACTCACATTTCTATGTGAACCTCTATGTGAACCTCTATGTAAACTTGCAGTGGACTATAATTACAAGTTCAACTTATTTCTCCTCATCTCCCATCTCTCCTTCCCTCTACCACTCTCTCACATTCCTTCTCCTTCCATCCCTCCCTCTACCCCTCTCTCCATCCCTCTTTCCCTCTACCCCTCTCACCCTCCCTCTCTTTCCCTCTACCCCTCTCTCACCCTCCTTCCATCCCTCCCTTTATCCCTCTATAATCCACATTCCCCCTCTCTCTCTCATCCTCCCTCTATCTCTATCTAACCCTCATTCCCTCATTCCTCATCTCGCTCTCACTTACCCTACTTCTATTCCTCCCTCTATTGTTCTCACCCCCCTCTCCTTCTATTCCTCCCTCTCACCCTCCCTCTCCTTCTATTCCTCCCTCTATCCCTCTCTCTCACCCTCCCTCTCCTATCCCTCTCTCTCACCCTCCCTCTCCTTCTATTCCTCCCTCTATCCCTCTCTCTCACCCTCGCTCTCCTATTCCTCCCTCTATCCCTCTCTCTCTCTCCCTCCCTATCCTTCTATCCCTCTCTCTCACCCTCCCTCTCCTATTCCTCCCTCTATCCCTCTCTCTCACCCTCCCTCTCCTTCTATTCCTCCCTCTATCCCTCTCTCTCACCCTCCCTCTCCTATTCCTCCCTCTATCCCTCTCTCTCACCCTCCCTCTCCTTCTATTCCTCCCTCTATCCCTCTCTCTCACCCTCCCTCTCCTATTCCTCCCTCTATCCCTCTCTCTAACCCTCCCTCTCCTTCTATTCCTCCCTCTATCCCTCTCTCTCACCCTCCCTCTCCTATTCCTCCCTCTATCCCTCTCTCTCACCCTCCCTCTCCTTCTATTCCTCCCTCTATCCCTCTCTCTCACCCTCCCTCTCCTTCTATTCCTCCCTCTATCCCTCTCTCTCACCCTCCCTCTCCTTCTATTCCTCCCTCTATCCCTCTCTCTCACCCTCCCTCTCCTTCTATTCCTCCCTCTATCCCTCTCTCTCACCCTCCCTCTCCTATTCCTCCCTCTATCCCTCTCTCTAACCCTCCCTCTCCTTCTATTCCTCCCTCTATCCCTCTCTCTCACCCTCCCTCTCCAATTCCTCCCTCTATCCCTCTCTCTCACCCTCCCTCCCACTCCTATTCCTCCCTCTATCCCTCTCTCACCCTCCCTCTCCTTCTATTCCTCCCTCTCACCCTCCCTCTCCTTCTATTCCTCCCTCTATCCCTCTCTCTCACCCTCCCTCTCCTATTCCTCCCTCTATCCCTCTCTCTCACCCTCCCTCTCCTTCTATTCCTCCCTCTATCCCTCTCTCTCACCCTCCCTCTCCTTCTATTCCTCCCTCTATCCCTCTCTCTCACCCTCCCTCTCCTTCTATCCCTCTCTCTCACCCTCCCTCTCCTTCTATTCCTCCCTCTATCCCTCTCTCTCACCCTCCCTCTCCTTCTATTCCTCCCTCTATCCCTCTCTCTCACCCTCCTTCCATCCCTCCCTCCCGCTATCTCTCACCCTCCTTCTTCTCCTCACTCATGACGGTGTGACAGAGGGAAAGCAGCCGGAAGAACTCGTGGCTGTGAAGGTCTCCCAGCTTCACCGACTTCAGCAGACCGTTGTCATAGTAACAGAAGTCAGGGTCCGCCAGGGGGTTGAAGGAGGTGAAGTCTAGCCTCTGGAAAGAGAGGAGACCGAGAAGGGGGGACAGTTGTAGTATTCACTGTTAGAAACTATGCTTTGTATACACCTATGGTCAAAGAGCAAAGTGCACAGTGCCAGAGTGATGTCATTGCCACAGAGCAAGCTGAACAGTATGCTGTGTTGTTAGTCATACTGTTAGTCTTACGTTAGCCTGCTCACCTTTGGCTGTGCTCCCAACGGGTCGATCACCTCACCTGACAATAGAACACACTCACACTTAGACTCAGAGTTACCCAGCACCACAAGGACGTCTGCAACATTGACTGGGGGAACAGGACAGTGTTGATTTATCTGATTTGTGTGTGTATTTTTCTATCTGTATTTATTAAGAATCCCCATTAGTTCCTGCCAAGGTAGCAGCTACTCTTCCTGGGGTTTATTATGGATCTCCATTAGTTCCTGCCAAGGTAGCAGCTACTCTTCCTGGGGTTTATTATGGATCCTCATTAGTTCCTGCCAAGGTAGCAGCTACTCTTCCTGGGGGTTATTATGGATCCTCATTAGTTCCTGCCAAGGCAGCAGCTACTCTTCCTGGGGTTTATTATGGATCCCCATTAGTTCCTGCCAAGGCAACAGCTACTCTTCCTGGGGTTTATTATGGATCCCCATTAGTTCCTGCCAAGGTAGCAGCTACTCTTCCTGGGGTTTATTATGGATCCCCATTAGTTCCTGCCAAGGTAGCAGCTACTCTTCCTGGGGATTATTATGGATCCCCATTAGTTCCTGCCAAGGCAACAGCTACTCTTCCTGGGGATTATTATGGATCCCCATTAGTTCCTGCCAAGGCAACAGCTACTCTTCCTGGGGTTTATTATGGATCCCCATTAGTTCCTGCCAAGGTAGCAGCTACTCTTCCTGGGGATTATTATGGATCCCCATTAGTTCCTGCCAAGACAGCAGCTACTCTTCCTGGGGATTATTATGGATCCTCATTAGTTCCTGCCAAGGTAGCAGCTACTCTTCCTGGGGTTTATTATGGATCTCCATTAGTTCCTGCCAAGGTAGCAGCTACTCTTCCTGGGGTTTATTATGGATCCTCATTAGTTCCTGCCAAGGTAGCAGCTACTCTTCCTGGGGGTTATTATGGATCCTCATTAGTTCCTGCCAAGGCAGCAGCTACTCTTCCTGGGGTTTATTATGGATCCTCATTAGTTCATGCCAAGGTAGCAGCTACTCTTCCTGGGGTTTATTATGGATCTCCATTAGTTCCTGCCAAGGCAGCAGCTACTCTTCCTGGGGTTTATTATGGATCCTCATTAGTTCCTGCCAAGGTAGCAGCTACTCTTCCTGGGGTTTATTATGGATCTCCATTAGTTCCTGCCAAGGTAGCAGCTACTCTTCCTGGGGTTTATTATGGATCCTCATTAGTTCCTGCCAAGGTAGCAGCTACTCTTCCTGGGGGTTATTATGGATCCTCATTAGTTCCTGCCAAGGCAGCAGCTACTCTTCCTGGGGTTTATTATGGATCCCCATTAGTTCCTGCCAAGGCAACAGCTACTCTTCCTGGGGTTTATTATGGATCCCCATTAGTTCCTGCCAAGGTAGCAGCTACTCTTCCTGGGGTTTATTATGGATCCCCATTAGTTCCTGCCAAGGTAGCAGCTACTCTTCCTGGGGATTATTATGGATCCCCATTAGTTCCTGCCAAGGCAACAGCTACTCTTCCTGGGGTTTATTATGGATCCCCATTAGTTCCTGCCAAGGTAGCAGCTACTCTTCCTGGGGTTTATTATGGATCCCCATTAGTTCCTGCCAAGGTAGCAGCTACTCTTCCTGGGGATTATTATGGATCCCCATTAGTTCCTGCCAAGGCAACAGCTACTCTTCCTGGGGATTATTATGGATCCCCATTAGTTCCTGCCAAGGCAACAGCTACTCTTCCTGGGGTTTATTATGGATCCCCATTAGTTCCTGCCAAGGTAGCAGCTACTCTTCCTGGGGTTTATTATGGATCCCCATTAGTTCCTGCCAAGGTAGCAGCTACTCTTCCTGGGGATTATTATGGATCCCCATTAGTTCCTGCCAAGACAGCAGCTACTCTTCCTGGGGATTATTATGGATCCTCATTAGTTCCTGCCAAGGTAGCAGCTACTCTTCCTGGGGTTTATTATGGATCTCCATTAGTTCCTGCCAAGGTAGCAGCTACTCTTCCTGGGGTTTATTATGGATCCTCATTAGTTCCTGCCAAGGTAGCAGCTACTCTTCCTGGGGGTTATTATGGATCCTCATTAGTTCCTGCCAAGGCAGCAGCTACTCTTCCTGGGGTTTATTATGGATCCTCATTAGTTCATGCCAAGGTAGCAGCTACTCTTCCTGGGGTTTATTATGGATCTCCATTAGTTCCTGCCAAGGCAGCAGCTACTCTTCCTGGGGTTTATTATGGATCCTCATTAGTTCCTGCCAAGGTAGCAGCTACTCTTCCTGGGGTTTATTATGGATCTCCATTAGTTCCTGCCAAGGTAGCAGCTACTCTTCCTGGGGTTTATTATGGATCCTCATTAGTTCCTGCCAAGGTAGCAGCTACTCTTCCTGGGGGTTTATTATGGATCCTCATTAGTTCCTGCCAAGGCAGCAGCTACTCTTCCTGGGGTTTATTATGGATCCCCATTAGTTCCTGCCAAGGCAACAGCTACTCTTCCTGGGGTTTATTATGGATCCCCATTAGTTCCTGCCAAGGTAGCAGCTACTCTTCCTGGGGTTTATTATGGATCCCCATTAGTTCCTGCCAAGGTAGCAGCTACTCTTCCTGGGGATTATTATGGATCCCCATTAGTTCCTGCCAAGGCAACAGCTACTCTTCCTGGGGATTATTATGGATCCCCATTAGTTCCTGCCAAGGCAACAGCTACTCTTCCTGGGGTTTATTATGGATCCCCATTAGTTCCTGCCAAGGTAGCAGCTACTCTTCCTGGGGTTTATTATGGATCCCCATTAGTTCCTGCCAAGGTAGCAGCTACTCTTCCTGGGGATTATTATGGATCCCCATTAGTTCCTGCCAAGACAGCAGCTACTCTTCCTGGGGATTATTATGGATCCTCATTAGTTCCTGCCAAGGTAGCAGCTACTCTTCCTGGGGTTTATTATGGATCTCCATTAGTTCCTGCCAAGGTAGCAGCTACTCTTCCTGGGTTTATTATGGATCCTCATTAGTTCCTGCCAAGGTAGCAGCTACTCTTCCTGGGGGTTATTATGGATCCTCATTAGTTCCTGCCAAGGCAGCAGCTACTCTTCCTGGGGTTTATTATGGATCCCCATTAGTTCCTGCCAAGGCAACAGCTACTCTTCCTGGGGTTTATTATGGATCCCCATTAGTTCCTGCCAAGGTAGCAGCTACTCTTCCTGGGGTTTATTATGGATCCCCATTAGTTCCTGCCAAGGTAGCAGCTACTCTTCCTGGGGATTATTATGGATCCCCATTAGTTCCTGCCAAGGCAACAGCTACTCTTCCTGGGGATTATTATGGATCCCCATTAGTTCCTGCCAAGGCAACAGCTACTCTTCCTGGGGTTTATTATGGATCCCCATTAGTTCCTGCCAAGGTAGCAGCTACTCTTCCTGGGGTTTATTATGGATCCCCATTAGTTCCTGCCAAGGTAGCAGCTACTCTTCCTGGGGATTATTATGGATCCCCATTAGTTCCTGCCAAGACAGCAGCTACTCTTCCTGGGGATTATTATGGATCCTCATTAGTTCCTGCCAAGGCAACAGCTACTCTTCCTGGGGTTTATTATGGATCCTCATTAGTTCCTGCCAAGGTAGCAGCTACTCTTCCTGGGGATTATTATGGATCCTCATTAGTTCCTGCCAAGGCAGCAGCTACTCTTCCTGGGGTTTATTATGGATCCTCATTAGTTCATGCCAAGGTAGCAGCTACTCTTCCTGGGGTTTATTATGGATCTCCATTAGTTCCTGCCAAGGCAGCAGCTACTCTTCCTGGGGTTTATTATGGATCCTCATTAGTTCCTGCCAAGGTAGCAGCTACTCTTCCTGGGGTTTATTATGGATCTCCATTAGTTCCTGCCAAGGTAGCAGCTACTCTTCCTGGGGTTTATTATGGATCCTCATTAGTTCCTGCCAAGGTAGCAGCTACTCTTCCTGGGGGTTATTATGGATCCTCATTAGTTCCTGCCAAGGCAGCAGCTACTCTTCCTGGGGTTTATTATGGATCCCCATTAGTTCCTGCCAAGGCAACAGCTACTCTTCCTGGGGTTTATTATGGATCCCCATTAGTTCCTGCCAAGGTAGCAGCTACTCTTCCTGGGGTTTATTATGGATCCCCATTAGTTCCTGCCAAGGTAGCAGCTACTCTTCCTGGGGATTATTATGGATCCCCATTAGTTCCTGCCAAGGCAACAGCTACTCTTCCTGGGGATTATTATGGATCCCCATTAGTTCCTGCCAAGGCAACAGCTACTCTTCCTGGGGTTTATTATGGATCCCCATTAGTTCCTGCCAAGGTAGCAGCTACTCGTCCTGGGGTTTATTATGGATCCCCATTAGTTCCTGCCAAGGTAGCAGCTACTCTTCCTGGGGATTATTATGGATCCCCATTAGTTCCTGCCAAGACAGCAGCTACTCTTCCTGGGGATTATTATGGATCCTCATTAGTTCCTGCCAAGGCAACAGCTACTCTTCCTGGGGTTTATTATGGATCCTCATTAGTTCCTGCCAAGGTAGCAGCTACTCTTCCTGGGGATTATTATGGATCCTCATTAGTTCCTGCCAAGGCAGCAGCTACTCTTCCTGGGGTTTATTATGGATCCTCATTAGTTCATGCCAAGGTAGCAGCTACTCTTCCTGGGGTTTATTATGGATCCTCATTAGTTCCTGCCAAGGTAGCAGCTACTCTTCCTGGGGTTTATTATGGATCCTCATTAGTTCCTGCCAAGGTAGCAGCTACTCTTCCTGGGGTTTATTATGGATCTCCATTAGTTCCTGCCAAGGTAGCAGCTACTCTTCCTGGGGTTTATTATGGATCCTCATTAGTTCCTGCCAAGGTAGCAGCTACTCTTCCTGGGGTTTATAATGGATCCTCATTAGTTCCTGCCAAGGCAGCAGCTACTCTTCCTGGGGTTTATTATGGATCCTCATTAGTTCCTGCCAAGGCAGCAGCTACTCTTCCTGGGGTTTATTATGGATCCTCATTAGTTCCTGCCAAGGCAACAGCTACTCTTCCTGGGGTTTATTATGGATCCTCATTAGTTCCTGCCAATGTAGCAGCTACTCTTCCTGGGGATTATTATGGATCCTCATTAGTTCCTGCCAAGGTAGCAGCTACTCTTCCTGGGGTTTATTATGGATCTCCATTAGTTCCTGCCAAGGTAGCAGCTACTCTTCCTGGGGTTTATTATGGATCCTCATTAGTTCCTGCCAAGGTAGCAGCTACTCTTCCTGGGGGTTATTATGGATCCTCATTAGTTCCTGCCAAGGCAGCAGCTACTCTTCCTGGGGTTTATTATGGATCCCCATTAGTTCCTGCCAAGGCAACAGCTACTCTTCCTGGGGTTTATTATGGACCCCCATTAGTTCCTGCCAAGGTAGCAGCTACTCTTCCTGGGGTTTATTATGGATCCCCATTAGTTCCTGCCAAGGTAGCAGCTACTCTTCCTGGGGATTATTATGGATCCCCATTAGTTCCTGCCAAGGCAACAGCTACTCTTCCTGGGGATTATTATGGATCCCCATTAGTTCCTGCCAAGGCAACAGCTACTCTTCCTGGGGTTTATTATGGATCCCCATTAGTTCCTGCCAAGGTAGCAGCTACTCTTCCTGGGGTTTATTATGGATCCCCATTAGTTCCTGCCAAGGTAGCAGCTACTCTTCCTGGGGATTATTATGGATCCCCATTAGTTCCTGCCAAGACAGCAGCTACTCTTCCTGGGGATTATTATGGATCCTCATTAGTTCCTGCCAAGGCAACAGCTACTCTTCCTGGGGTTTATTATGGATCCTCATTAGTTCCTGCCAAGGTAGCAGCTACTCTTCCTGGGGATTATTATGGATCCTCATTAATTCCTGCCAAGGCAGCAGCTACTCTTCCTGGGGTTTATTATGGATCCTCATTAGTTCATGCCAAGGTAGCAGCTACTCTTCCTGGGGTTTATTATGGATCCTCATTAGTTCCTGCCAAGGTAGCAGCTACTCTTCCTGGGGTTTATTATGGATCCTCATTAGTTCCTGCCAAGGTAGCAGCTACTCTTCCTGGGGTTTATTATGGATCTCCATTAGTTCCTGCCAAGGTAGCAGCTACTCTTCCTGGGGTTTATTATGGATCCTCATTAGTTCCTGCCAAGGTAGCAGCTACTCTTCCTGGGGTTTATTATGGATCCTCATTAGTTCCTGCCAAGGCAGCAGCTACTCTTCCTGGGGTTTATTATGGATCCTCATTAGTTCCTGCCAAGGCAGCAGCTACTCTTCCTGGGGTTTATTATGGATCCTCATTAGTTCCTGCCAAGGCAACAGCTACTCTTCCTGGGGTTTATTATGGATCCTCATTAGTTCCTGCCAATGTAGCAGCTACTCTTCCTGGGGATTATTATGGATCCTCATTAGTTCATGCCAAGACAGCAGCTACTCTTCCTGGGGTTTATTATGGATCCTCATTAGTTCCTGCCAAGGCAACAGCTACTCTTCCTAGGGTTTATTATGGATCCCCATTAGTTCCTGCCAAGGCAACAGCTACTCTTCCTGGTGTTTATTAAGGATCCCCATTAGTTCCTGCCAAGGCAACAGCTACTCTTCCTGGGGATTATTATGGATCCCCATTAGTTCCTGCCAAGGCAGCAGCTACTCTTCCTGGGGTTTATTATGAATCCCCATTAGTTCCTGCCAAGGTAGCAGCTACTCTTCCTGGGGATTATTATGGATCCCCATTAGTTCCTGCCAAGGTAGCAGCTACTCTTCCTGGGGTTTATTATGAATCTCCATTAGTTCCTGTAAAGACAGCAGCTACTCTTCCTGGGGTTTATTATGAATCTCCATTAGTTCCTGCCAAGACAGCAGCTACTCTTCCTGGGGTTTATTATGGATCCTCATTAGTTCCTGCCAAGGCAACAGCTACTCTTCCTGGGGTTTATTATGGATCCCCATTAGTTCCTGCCAAGGTAGCAGCTACTCTTCCTGGGGATTATTATGGATCTCCATTAGTTCCTGTAAAGACAGCAGCTACTCTTCCTGGGGTTTATTATGGATCCCCATTAGTTCCTGCCAAGACAGCAGCTACTCTTCCTGGGGATTATTATGGATCTGTCAGGATTTGGCCAGGGTTGTTCCGGGTTTTGGTCAGTAGATGCCCCCATTGTGCTTTTTGTCCTTATGTTTTTCCCTTGATCCCCATTAATTATTTGCACCTGTGCCTCGTTTCCTCTTATTGTATTTAAACCCTTAGTTTCCCTCAGTTCTGTGCTCTGTGTTTGTATGTTAGCACCCTGCCCTAGTGTTCTGTGTACTCTTGTCGATTCCGGGTGACGCTCTTGTGGTATTCTGTTTTTTAGTTTTTGTTTATTTTTTGTGAGTTTCTTTTGAGGCCTTTTTGTGCTTTTCCTACCACCTTTTGGATTTGCCATTTTTTGTATTTAAGGATTTTTTCTTTATTAAATACACCGTCTTAAGTACTGCTGTGTCTGCCTCATCTTCTGGGTTCTGCTGACTATTCGTGGCTCAGTTGGTTAAGTGACTGTTTCTCACTCCGGAGACCCAGGTTCGAAACCGGGTCCTGACAGGATCCTCATTAGTTCCTGTCAAGACAGCAGCTACTCTTCCTGGGGTTTATTATGGATCCCCATTAGTTCCTGCCAAGACAGCAGCTACTCTTCCTGGGGTTTATTATGGATCCCCATTAGTTCATGCCAAGACAGCAGCTACTCTTCCTGGGGTTTATTATGGATCCCCATTAGTTCCTGCCAAGGCAACAGCTACTCTTCCTGGGGTTTATTATGGATCCTCATTAGTTCCTGCCAAGACAGCAGCTACTCTTCCTGGGGTTTATTATGGATCCCCATTAGTTCCTGCCAAGACAGCAGCTACTCTTCCTGGGGTTTATTATGGATCCTCATTAATGCCTGCCAAGACAGCAGCTACTCTTCCTGGGGTTTATTGTGGATCCCCATTAGTTCCTGCCAAGACAGCAGCTACTCTTCCTGGGGTTTATTATGGATCCCCATTAGTTCCTGCCAAGACAGCAGCTACTCTTCCTGGGGTTTATTATGGATCCCCATTAGTTCCTGCCAAGACAGCAGCTACTCTTCCTGGGGTTTATTATGGATCCTCATTAGTGCATGCTAAAGGCAGCAGCTACTCTTCATGGGGTTTATTATGGATCCTCATTAGTGCATGGTAAAGGCAGCAGCTACTCTTCCTGGGGTTTATTATGGATCCCCATTAGTGCCTGCTAAGACAGCAGCTACTCTTCCTGGGGTCCAGCAAATATTAAGGCAGTAATATACATTATAATACCATTTTTAAACATTAAAATACATTTAACAACAGATTTCACACCACATTAAGCGTGTGCCCTCAGGCCACTACTCTACTACTACACACAATCCAGGTGTACGTGTGTGTATAGAGTGTATGTGTGCATACTGTGTACGTGTGTGTATAGAGTGTATGTTGTGTGTATAGTGTGTATGTGTGTATACTGTGTACGTGTGTGTATAGTGTGTATGTTGTGTGTATAGTGTGTATGTTGTATGTGTTTGTACCGGTGTGTGTGACTCTTCACATGCCTTGCTGTTCCATAAGGTGTATTAAGGTGTGTTTTTTAAAAATCTGATAGACTGTAGTATATATGTAGTATACTCACCTTAAATCTGATAGACGGTAGTATATATGTAGTATACCCACCTTAAATCTGATAGACTGTAGTATATAGTGTAGTTTATAGTGAGGTATATAGTAGTATATAGTGTAGTATATAGTGTAGTATACCCACCTTAAATCAGATAGATTGTAGTATATAGTGTAGTATATAGTAGTATATAGTGTAGTATAGAGTGTAGTATATGGTAGTATATAGTGTAGTATATAGTGTAGTATACCCACTTTAAATCTGATAGACTGTAGTATATATGTAGTATACTCACCTTCAATCTGATAGACGGTAGTATATAATGTAGTTTATAGTGTAGTATATAGTAGTATATAGTGTAGTATACCCACCTTAAATCTGATCGACGGTAGTATATAGTGTAGTTTATAGTGAGGTATATAGTAGTATATAGTGTAGTATATCGTGTCATATATAGTGTAATATAGAGTGTAGTATATAGTAGTATATAGTGTAGTATATAGTGTAGTATACCCACCTTAAATCAGATAGACTGTAGTATATAGTGTAGTATATAGTAGTATATAGTGTATTATAGAGTGTAGTATATGGCAGTATATAGTGTAGTATATAGTGTAGTATACCCACTTTAAATCTGATAGACTGTAGTATATAGTGTAGTATATCATGTAGTATATAGTGTAGTATATAGTGTAGTATATCGTGTAGTATACCCACCTTAAATCTGATAGACTGTAGTATATAGTGTAGTATATCATGTAGTATATAGTGTAGTGTATAGTAGTATATAGTGTAGTGTATAGTGTCATATATAGTGTAGTATAGAGTGTAGTACATAGTAGTATATAGTGTAGTATATAGTGTAGTATACCCACCTTAAATCAGATAGACTGTAGTATATAGTGTAGTATATCATGTAGTATATAGTGTAGTATACCCACCATAGGCATGTCCATTGATAGAGCACTTGCTGAAGCTCATGATGTTCTGAGTGAGCGTTCCTGTCTTGTCACTGAAGATGTACTCCACCTGTTTCAATGGGGGGGTTATCAAGATACCACAGACATACTGGACCTGCATCCAGACACACCACAGGCTTTAGGCGAACATTCTCCAACACAGAGATACAAGGATCTAGTGTAGATCATCAACAGTAGGGTGCAGGATGCTCCTCACCTGTCCCAGTTCCTCGTTGAGAGTGGTGGTCCTGGCTTCAGCTGCTGTGTTACACTGTGGACAGAACATCTTC